>NW_027461819.1:0-199547 GCF_050947455.1 Rhinoderma darwinii
GTCACCAGGGTGCTCGTAAGACCCAAGATCTAATCGTCCATCAGTTCTGGTGGCCCACGCTGCCCAAAGACGTCATGGACTTTGTATCCTCATGGATGGTATGCGCAGCAAACAAAGTTGCCCGCTGCAGACCGACTGGTCTGCTCCAGCCGCTGCCTGTGCCCGTTGCTCCCTGGCACCATGTTGCAATGGACTTTGTCACGGATCTCCCTCTCTCTGCTGGTTGCAGTGTCATCTGGGTGGTGGTGGATCGATTTTCTAAAATGGCTCATTTTGTTCCCTTGACTGGTCTGCCTTCTGCTGCGCGATTGGCTGACCTCTTGATTCTACACATCTTCCGTCTGCACGGCTTGCCTCTGGATATTGTCTCGGATCGGCGGTCCAGTTCACCTCAAAGTTTTGGAGAGCACTCTGCGGCCTCCTCGGTGTCAAGTTGGACTTCTCTTCGGCCTATCATCCCCAATTCAATGGGCAAGTCGAGAGGGTTAACCAGATTATGGAGAACTATCTGCGTCACTTTGTCTCCAGACGGCATGATGACTGGGTGCATCTGCTCCCGTGGGCAGAGTTCTCCTATAATAACCACACTAGTGAGTCCACCACCTCCAGTCCATTCTTCATCTTCTACGGCCAACACCCTCGAATATCTCTTACAGTCTCTACTATGTCCCAGGTACCCGTAGCTGACTCTACCTTCAGGAACTTTCTGCAGATATGGCAACAGACCCGATCTTGTATCCTGCTGGCGATAGAACTCATGAAGAGAAAGGCAGATACTAGAAGACGGGATCTTCCTCAGTTTCTTCCAGGTACTATGGTCTGGTTGTCTTCAAAGAATATCTGGCTGAGTGTGCCGTCCTGCAAATTTGCCCCTAGGTTCCTCGGACCCTTCGAGATCCTGCTACAGATTAACCCAGTGTCTTACAAGTTGCTGCTGCCTCCTACCCTCAAGATCCCTAACTCCTTCCATGTCTCCTTGCTGAAACCCGTGGTCCTGAACAGCTACTCCAGGACTCCTAGTTCCGCAGTGGCTCCTGGCGGTTTGTTTGGGACTTTCGAAGTAAGGGAGATTCTGGCCACCAAGAAGGTGGGAGGAAGGACTTTTTTTTAGTGGATTGGAGGGGATTCGGTCCAGAAGAGAGGTCTGGGGAGCCAGAGCAGAACATCGATGCCCCTATCCTTGTGAGGAAGTTTCTCTCCCGCTCTGGTCCCAAGAAGAGGAGGCGTAAGAGGGGGGATACTGTAACGTCTACGACCACGGCCCGTCGTTCTGACTTACACCTCGACGGCCGTGACCATGGACATGTGTGTTCCCTCCAGCGTCGTCCCCCTGTGAGGCGCCGGCACTCCCTTCCTGGTATCGAGACTGCATCGCGCGTGCACAGTCTTACAGGGCCAGTGTGCGCATAATTGCAGGAAGTCTGCAATCAAGCCCAGAATGCTACTGGACTATAAAAAGTGCTCTGCCCTCTTGTTCTTTGCCTGAGCGTTGTTCGTTACCCAAAGTTTGTCTTGCTAATGGTCTTCTAGTGTCTTCCAGTTCCCAAGTGTTCCCTGTTCCTGTATCCTGTGCTTTCCTGGTCTAGTAGTTTAGCAGTAGGAAAAACGGGACCACCGGCGCTGCTTAAATCTTTAGACAATACACAACCAACGTAGTGGATTAAGTGTATAGAGTTTTATTGTTGTTAGGCTACGCGTTTCGACGTCGAACTGACGTCTTCCTCAGGCCAATACAGACTGTGCGGTTCCTGCCTTATTTATACATCAGGGCGAGGAAAAAAGGCAGCCAGATACAATGGGTCAAAGGTCACATGAAATAATAAAAAAATAAAAACCAGAATGAAGAAACAGTATTAAAATCAAATACGAGTGTCATAATACAATAAGAAAGAACGGGATTAACAACAAGTTTAAAAGCTGTTTTGAAACTCTTAGTTACACTGACAGATCGGTACCGTGTCTTCAAAGAGAAATTTTTTGAATGACATAACTTCTAATTATGTATAGGACTGTGGGTAAATGAACGATCATATATTAAATATTTAATTATGTCTGAGTTTTGATGTGTTTTGACTAATGTTTAGCAGAAAAAACTAATAACAAATGTAGCCCAGGAACTGCTGAGTCAGAGCGTCCTTGGTTACTAGGAGTCAAAAAACTACGGAAGCCGTGGGGGACCAAAAAAGTTGCAGTGGACCGCATGTTTGGACCGCACGGAAATGATATACTGGTTAAGAGCGTCCTTAGCTACTGGTAGTCAAGAGCACACAAACGTCACGGGGGAAAGAAGGACTTACGCTGGATCGCACAATAAACTGCATAGGGTCACGGGTCTCAGCGGCAAGAGATCTAAAAAAGGCACCTGCATCGGACATGGTGAGTGACAAAACGTCATGATAATGGGACATTCGTTGATTTGGATTATTATGGGTCTCTTTCGTGAATATCAAAGTAGGTAGATGGTTATTTCTTAAAAACAACCTAAGAAATGACAAAGTTAAAGGATGGGTCTAGATTGATATCGATCAAATTGATTTTGTATGCCAATAGCATATATGTTTGTAAAAGTTTATAGAAGGACCGAAGAAATTTTTATTAAATTAGAATAAGAGACCTTGTACATAGACAGGGGAACGGGGGTTCAAGCCCATTATTATTAGGGACTGGGGTTATTCTAATCGATATTGCTATCATGGATGTCACAGGGTAGATAGTTAAAGAACCACTTATAGTTGAGGCTATGTTTGCTGTTTGGTTGTTTATTCATTTTTATTTTAATTTTAATTTATATTTTATTCTAAAGATGACTCCGTGAGGTCATTCAGACCATTTGGATGTAGGGTTTCCAATTTGAAAATCCAGAAATTCTCCCTTTGCTTGAGCTTAATAAATCTATTGGGTAGGTCCACTGATATCTGTTCGATTGGGGTGACCTTAATCTCAGAAAAATTGCAATTATGTTTATACATACAGTGACGGGACACACTTTGTTTTAAAAAAAACCTCGTGACATTAAACCTATGGTTATTAATCCGGTTCCTTAAGGTTTGTGTGGTTCGGCCCACATATTGAAGATTGCAAGTGCACTGGAGTAGGTAAATGACATAGGAGCTGCCACAATTTAAAAAATCTTTTATCATGAATTTTTCCCCTGTTTTTATGGAGTAATATTCCCTGCATTTGTTTGAAATATTATTACAGCAAAGGCACCTGTTTTGGCCGCATCTAAAGGAACCTTTCAGATCTGGGAGTAAACAATGATTTATTGTTTTGGCGTTCCGCAGTTTGCTAGGGGCTATTAGGTTTTTTATTGTTTTAGCCCGTCTATATGTAATAATAGGTTTCGCCGGTATTAGGGGTTTTAAAAGAGGATCGTTTGTTAAGATGTGCCAATGTTTTTTAAAAACGGTGGCTATGGTATTACTCTCTTTGTTGAATGTAGTTATAAAATTGGTTTTAACCCTCTCACTGCTTAATTTTAGCTTAGTGTTTGTAGGTTTCACTTCGATACATTCTTTTTGGGTTAGGCTTTTGGCTTTACATTCAGCACCTTCGATAAGACTTTTTGGGAAACCTTTTTCTTGGAATCTCTGCTTTAAAATCCCACATTCCTGGTTAAAGGTTAGATTATCTGAGCAATTCTTCCTAATTCTTCTGTATTGTCCGAACGGGATATTTCTGAGCCACGGGGGGTAGTGAGCACTTTTAAAATCGAGATAACTATTCACGTCAACCGTTTTGAAATGAGTTTTAGTTGTAAAAAGGCCATTTTTCTTACCAATTGTTAGATCTAAATAATCAATGTTCGTGTCTGAAAAATTATGAGTAAATGAGAGGCCAAAAGTATTATTGTTTAAAACCTCCATAAAATCATTGGCTGTACTAGCGTCGCCATTCCATATAAAAAACAGGTCATCGATGAATCGCCTATAGAACAGAATTCTATTTCTAAAAGCATGCTTACTTAGAATGAGGGCTTCCTCGAAAGCCCCCATATATAAGTTTGCATAAGAGGGTGCTCTGGTCTAGTGCCATGCTGAACCTGTTGTCGTGTTCTGCTACTCAACGCCTGATGTCTACCTGCTGCCTGGTCCCAGCCGAGCCTGCCTTGCTACTGTCCAAGTTGCCACAGGTACCCTTTCTGGACTATGGACTCTGTACTATACCTGTTTGGCCAGCTGCCATCCCGCTATGCGGTATGGCCCAGTGGGTCCACACCCCACATAGTGACATCCTATAAGCTTCGACTGTCTCCTACTCTCAAAATCCCTAACTCATTCCATGTTTCCCTCCAAAAGCCTGAAGTCCTGAACTGCTACAGTAAATCCCCTAGTTCTGCCGTTGCTCCCAGCGGTTCTTCTTACGTTTTTGAGGTGAAGGAGATCCTGGAAAAGAGAGTAGCTTTCTATCTGTTGGACTGGAAAGCGTTTGGTCCTGAGGAGAGGTCCTGGTAGCCAGAAGAGAACATCAATGCCCCAACTCTCATCAAGAGATTCCTCCTACGCTCTGGACTTAAAAAGAGGGGGCAGAAGGGGGGGGGTACTGTTGTGTCCTCATTCGCTGACCACCAGCACGCTGTACTCACTAGCAGCTGCGACCACGGGACACTGAAGGCTTGTCAGCGTCTCCCTCCCAGGAGACTCCAACACACGCGGCTGCACTCTCCTGCCTCTAGGGTCCACGTTCGTCCCCGGCCTTAAAGGGCCAGTGCGTGCACCAACTAAGTGATCCCTAACCTATCCCATATATCGTGGACTATATAAAGGCCTCTGCCCTTCCACTCCTTGCCTGAGAGTTCTATTCCCATGTTAGTCTAAGCAAATGGTCCCTTAGTTGTCTCCTGCTCCCAGTGTTCCTGTATCATGTTTCCTGTATCCCGTAACTGTGTTTGTTCCTGAACTGTATCATAGTGTTGGAGTCAAGTTATTCCATCTGCCATGTTCCGTGTCATATGCCACGTCCAGTGTCATCTGCCACTTCCAGTGTCATCTACCACGCCAAGCATCGTCTGTGCCAAGTGTCTGCTACACCGCGTGCCTGCTTCTCAGAGTATCTGCCAGATCTTCTTCCACGGTACTCTTACTCCAGAGACTGTTATTGACTGTTTGGCCAGCTGCTACTCTGCTACGGCGGAGCAGCCTAGTGGGTTCACATACCCCACAGACACAACACTGTATATCTGCCTATAAATATGTTCCAAAATGGGCATTCCTGGATGTTTTGTGGACGTTCCTGGGTTGGTCGTGGGAGGGGCTTAAATTCTTTGCAAATGGGGATTTAAATGTTGGGAGATATGGGGCGGTAACATATTGTGGTGACAGATTCACTTTAAAGGGGTTTTCACAAAATCATAAATTATCACCTATCCATAGGATAGGGGACAATTTTTTTTATCGCTGAGGGCCCTACTGATTGTGAGAACGGGATCCCGAACTCCTAGACCCTCCCCATTGCTTGACTGCACTGAGGAGGAGCTTAAATGGAGTGGCGGTCGGGGAATCCGCCCACCGCTCTATTCACTGTCTATGAGAATGACGGAAACAGCCGAGTGCTTGTCTCAGCTGTTTCCATCATTCCCATGGACGTTGAATGGAGCTGCAGCACGCATGCTCGACCGTCGCTCTATTCAATGTCCTCCTCAGTGCGGTCGAGCAGTGTGGAGGATCTAGGGGTTCGAGACCCCCATGCTCACGAGCAATGGGCGTGTTAGCGATGGGAGCCCCACCGATCAGAAAACGATCACCTATCCTGTGGATAGGTGATAATTTATACATTTTGGAAAAACCCCTGTAAACGTTTGAAAAACTTCTGACATGTCATAGTGACATGTCAGAAGTTTTGATTCGTGGGGGTCAGAGCACGGAGACCCCCACCAATCGCTCAAATGAAGCGCTCGTGTGAGCGCTCAGCCGCTTCGTGCCTGTTCGGCTTTTTCCGGAAAGCCGATCTATCGGAGTACGGGCTCATAGACTTTCTATTGAGTTCGTACACCGATACATTCATTTCCGAAAAAGCCAAAGCAGACACGAAGCGGCTGAGAGCTCACACGAGGGCTTTAGCTGCTTTGTTTTAGCGATTGGTGGGGGTCTCAGTGCTCGGACCACCACCATTCAAAACTTCTAACATGTCACTATGACATGTCAGAAGTTTTTTAAGCGTTTAGTTACCCCAGATAATATGACATTATGAGAAATTGATGCTGTGTTGCAAATGACATACTCAGCAAATATATGATGTTGTAGAGATGAATTTGTAATTTTACAGCTATATTTATGCAACATGATAACTTAAAAAGTTAAGATAATGCTTTAGGAATAACAGCCGTCTTATGTAAAACTACAGATAATATATTATGATGTAAAAAACCAGGTCTGCTGCATCTGACAAACTCAAGACTACTACATCTGATATAGCAGAGCTGTATCTATAATTTACCTAATCCCTTTATGCACACTAAGGGTACGTTCACACGGCTTATTTTCGGCCGTTTTTCAGTCAGAACGCCTCCAAACATCTGCCCATTGATTTCAATGGGAAAAACGACGTTCTCTTCCGACGGGGCATATTTTTTTTTACGTGCCCATTTTGAAAAACCGGCACATAAAAAGACGCCCCGTAAAAAGAAGTGCATGTCACTTCTTGAGACGTTTTTGGAGCCGCTTTTCATTGACTCAATAGAAAAACAGCTCCAAAAACGGCCGTAAAAAAGCCACGAAAAACACGAGTTTGGTTAAAAAATTACTGAAAATCAGGTGCCGTTTTCACTTTAAAACAGCTTCGTATTTTCAGACGTTATTTATTAAGCGTGTGAACATACCCTAATACATCACAGAGTTAAGACAATGTAGTGTACAGAGCCCAGATAGTACATTCTGATATTACAACATAGCTCTGCTGCATCTCCGGTGTAGTACTGCTGAATTCAGATAATATAGCATGAATATTAACTAGTTGTGTTATGGCCTTTTCACACAGCTTTTGCAATACATGTTAGAGGTAAGTCAGGATGTTGAAAAATGTATTCCACGCGGTATATGTTTTTATACTGGATTATGGAATAGGCTAGGTAACTTACACTATTCCATACAGTTAAATAAAAGGTATATCGATGTACACCAGCCCGATGGAAAGGTATATCGATGTACACCAGCCCGATGGAAAGGTATATCGATGTACACCAGCCCTATGGAAAGGTATATCGATGTACACCAGCCCGATGGAAAGGTATATGGATGCATACCAGCCCGATGGAAACGTATATGGATGTACACCAGCCCGATGGAAAGGTATATCGATGTACACCAGCCCGATGGAAAGGTATATCGATGTACTGTACACCAGCCCGATGGAAAGGTATATCGATGTATACCAGCCCGATGGAAAGGTATATCGACGTACACCAGCCCGATGGAAAGGTATATCGACGTACACCAGCCCGATGGAAAGGTATATCGATGTACACCAGCCCGATGGAAAGGTATATGGATGTATACCAGCCCGATGGAAAGGTATATTGACGTAGACCAGCCCGATGGAAAGGTATATCGACGTACACCAGCCCGATGGAAAGGTATATCGACGTACACCAGCCCGATGGAAAGGTATATCGATGTACACCAGCCCGATGGAAAGGTATATCGATGTACACCAGCCCGATGGAAAGGTATATGGATGTACACCAGCCCGATGGAAAGGTATATCGATGTATACCAGCCCGATGGAAAGGTATATCGATGTACACCAGCCCGATGGAAAGGTATATCGATGTATACCAGCCCGATGGAAAGGTATATCGATGTACACCAGCCTGATGGAAAGGTATATCGATGTACCCCAGCCCGATGGAAAAGTATATCGATGTACACCAGCCCGATGGAAAGGTATATCGATGTACACCAGCCCGATGGAAAAGTATATCGATGTACACCAGCCCGATGGAAAGGTATATCGATGTACACCAGCCCGATGGAAAGGTATATCGATGTACCCCAGCCCGATGGAAAAGTATATCGATGTACACCAGCCCGATGGAAAAGTATATCGATGTACACCAGCCCGATGGAAAGGTATATCGATGTACACCAGCCTGATGGAAAGGTATATGGATGCATACCAGCCTGATAGAAAGGTATATCGATGTACACCAGCCCGATGGAAAGGTATATGGATGCATACCAGCCTGATAGAAAGGTATATCGATGTACACCAGCCCGATGGAAAGGTATATCGATGTACACCAGCCCGATGGAAAGGTATATCGATGTACACCAGCCTGATGGAAAGGTATATGGATGCATACCAGCCTGATAGAAAGGTATATCGATGTACACCAGCCCGATGGAAAGGTATATGGATGCATACCAGCCTGATAGAAAGGTATATCGATGTACACCAGCCCGATGGAAAGGTATATGGATGCATACCAGCCTGACAGAAAGGTATATCGATGTACACCAGCCCGATGGAAAGGTATATGGATGTATACCAGCCCGATGGATGCGAAAAGGAAACTCTTTTGTCATTCGTAGGGTGAATGGGGCCCTATGGATACGTTCGGCGTATGCGCCGACGTCCTCCCCAAACAGATGCAGAAAGTAACGCCGCATATGCAGTGTGAATAGAGCCTGAAACCACAGATCTACATTGGGATATCACTATGAGTTGTGCGAAATGTCAAACTCAGCTCTGCTACAATAAACAACTGCCAGTCTACCATAGATATGTCACTGATAAGGCTATGCATTACATAGTTCAGGACCCCCAGGTTGTGTACCCCTCCCTTATTCGCCTCTATAGGTGATATATGCACATGCTGAGAGGAGCTACAACCCCCATCCTCTGTTACCTGCGAGCTGCCTACTTCCCTCCAACAGTTTCCAACAGATGTTTCACTGGAGAAAAAAAAACCAACAACCTGTATCCGGTTGCTATGGAGACAGGAAACCGAAGCATCTGCAGTGCATGCTGGGAGGTGTAGTTCCTGGAGCCAGGACTCCATCTTGTGGCCAGATAAGTTGGCACATACAGAGATGCCGGTTTATCACACAATGCTGTGCAGCTCTCTGATCTGACCAATTATTAAATACAGTAAAAATGATTTTAATCCGGCATTAATCCTATAAACTTTATTGCACTCATAATGCCAATTTTGTTCATATACCAGCTGGCAGGGCATGCTGGGACTTTTAGGCCCACAAGAGCTAGATTTCAATCAGTTGCTCAGCACTGAGGTAAACATATTAAACTGGCAAACACAGGGAAAATTTACCAAAACTGGTGCAAGGAAAATGTGGAGTAGTTGCCCATAGCAACCAATCAGGTCGCTGCTTTCATTTTCCAATGGGCCTTTGAAAAATAAGAGGTGGAATCTGATTGGTTGCCATGGGCAACTACACCTCTTTTCCTTTGCACCGTTTTGATAATGTACTCAGATTACCAAAATAAACTGTGCGAGTAATTGAGTAATACCCAAGAGAATGTAAGCGCTGCCATTGCAGCAGGGTGTCAGCTGTGGCATCTGAATGAGCTCCGGTAATGTTCAATTGAGCTATAGCGCAGATTTTTGGTGCAGAATCCGTTGTCCATAATGAACATGCTGCCGATTATAAAATCCACGGCGCCGTCGTTGTTCCGCGTAGAACCCATTCCCAAGCATTTTCCATGGAATGAATGGTTGTTGATCCTGTCCAGATTTATTAGAAGAATCTGCGCCGAAATCCTGACAGAATCCATAAGGTGTGAACATGTACTTATTCTTCAAGAATAAGAGGGCTAATTAACAAAAATATATATATACTGGAGAATCCCTTTCACACAGAGTTTTTTGCTGGCGGAAAAATCTTCCGAAACGCCCGAAGAAAGGGCATGTCGCTTCTTTTTTCTGCGAGCGTTTTTTACCGCTCGCGGGTAAAGACACCCCTGCCTCCCATTGAAATCAATGGCAGCCAATTTTGGGTGTTTTTTGGAGCTGTTTCTGACGCGGTTTCCGCATCAAAAACAGTGCCAACATACTCTGTGTGAACAAGCCCTTATTTACACAAATGTATTTCACGTTTTTGTGCTGTCAAATTAAATCACGGACAGCACATTGACCAATGCAATTCAGAGAGGCTATTCACAAATTTATTTTTTATTTTTATCGGAGCATTTGTCCAATGCGTGAAACTCACCGCAGGTCCTATTTTGGTCCACTTTTGCGGATCAGACTCGCCCATTAAAGTCTGTAGTTTTGTGGAAAAAAAAAGACGGCATAAGGACGACATCTGTCACGTATCAGTTGCTGACGAAATGCAGAGAAAGAAAAGAAAAGTAAAACCAGTGCTCACAGAGGGGAAACACACATGAAAAAAAACAAAAAAAAACGGATGGCACACAGAAACCACCCTGAAGGAACACGGACAGTCATATGCATGAAAATATAAAAAATTATACCTATATTTAGAAAAAGTTGTGTGACAACCAGTATTGCTGCCTTTGTCACTAAGCTTTCCTAGGGCCCTGAATTGCAATCCATGTTATATAGTAATAATAGAGTAGGGTAAGGCCCTGTTCACACAGAGTATTTTGACGAGCTTTTTGGCGCGGAAACCGCTCCGCAAAACTCGTCAAAAGCCGGCCAAAGATGCCCCCCATTGATTTCAATGGGGGGCTGGGGGAGAAAGAAGGGACATGCCCTATCTTCGCGCGGTTACGCATCTGACCTCCCATTGACATCAATGGGAGGCAGAGAAAGCGTATTTCGCAGAGTTTTTTGCCCGTAGCACTCAATGGGCGCAAGCGAAAAACGCAGCGAAAATCACGACAAACGCCGTGCAGGAAGGTCAAAATCTGCCTCAAAATCCCAAACGGAATTTTGAGGCAGAATTTTCCTCTCTTGTAAATAGCGCCAAAAAGCCCCCCTATAAAGAGCGCCACACACATACTGCTGTGGATAGCGCTACACAGCCCCCCTTGTATATAGTGCTACACAGCCCTCCCCCTTTGTACATAGTGTCACACAGTACTCCCCCCTTGTATATAGTGTCACACAGCGCTCCCCCTTTGTATATAGTGTCACACAGCACTCCCCCTTTGTATATAGTGTCACACAGTGCTCCCCCTTGTATATAGTGTCACACAGTGCTCCCCCTTTGTATATAGTGTCACACAGCACTCCCCCTTTGTATATAGTGTCACACAGCACTCCCCCTTTGTATATAGTGTCACACAGCACTCCCCCTTTGTATATAGTGTCACACAGCACTCCCCCTTTGTATATAGTGTCACACAGTGCTCCCCCTTGTATATAGTGTCACACAGTGCTCCCCCTTTGTATATAGTGTCACACAGCACTCCCCCTTTGTATATAGTGTCACACAGCACTCCCCCTTTGTATATAGTGTCACACAGCGCTCCCCCTTTGTATATAGTGTCACACAGCACTCCCCCTTTGTATATAGTGTCACACAGCACTCCCCCTTTGTATATAGTGTCACACAGCACTCCCCCTTTGTATATAGTGTCACACAGCACTCCCCCTTTGTATATAGTGTCACACAGCGCTCCCCCTTTGTATATAGTGTCACACAGCGCTCCCCCTTTGTATATAGTGTCACACAGTACTCCCCCTTTGTATATAGTGTCACACAGCCCCCCCTGTATATAGTGTCACACAGCACTCCCCCTTTGTATATAGTGTCACACAGCGCTCCCCCTTTGTATATAGTGTCACACAGCGCTCCCCCTTTGTATATAGGCCCACACAGCGCTCCCCCTTGCATATAGGGCCACATAGCGCTCCCCCTTGCATATAGGGCCACATAGCGCTCCCCCTTGCATATAGGGCCACATAGCGCTCCCCCTTGCATATAGGGCCACATAGCGCTCCCCCTTGCATATAGGGCCACATAGCGCTCCCCCTTGCATATAGGGCCACATAGCGCTCCCCCCCTTGTATATAGTGTCACAGAGCCCTCCCCCCCCTTTGTAAACAGGCCCACACAGCGCTACCCTCCCCCTTGTATATAGGGCCACCTAGCACTCCCCCTTGTATATAGTGTAACGGAGCAATCCCCCCCTCCTTGAATATATACACAGTGATAGTCCCCACCTAAAAAAATATATACACCGTGTTCCAAATTATTATGCACATTGGATTTAAGTGTCGTAAACATTTCATTTTTAGTTTTTCAATTAACCCCTTCAGGACGCAGCCACTTTTTGACCATATGACACAGCCTCATTTTTTTAATCTGACATGTGTCAATTTATGTGGTAATAACTCTGCAATGCTTTTACCTATCCAAGCGATTCTGAGATTGTTTTCTCGTGACATATTGTACTTTAAGTTAGTGAAAAAATTTGGTCGATATATTCAATATTTTTGTGTGAAATACACCAAAATTTAGAGAAAATTAGCATTTCTAAATTCAAATGTATCTGCTTGTAAGACAGATAGTAATACCCCACAAAATAGTTACTAACCAACATTTCCCATATGTCTACTTTAGATTGGCATAGTTTTTTGAACATCCTTTTATTTTTTTTAGGACGTTACAAGGCTTATAAGTTTACCAGCAATTTCTCAGTGGAAGTGGAAGGGAAAATTGCAAACTTCATTTTTTTTGGCAGAAATTCCATTTTAATCCATTTTTCCTGTAATACTGAAGGTTTTTACCAGAGAAACACAACTGAATATTTATTGCCCTGATTCTGAAGTTTTTAGAAATATCCCACATGTGGCCCTAGTGCGCTACTGGACTGAAACACCGGCCTCAGAAGCAAAGGAGTACCTTGAGGATTTTTGGGCCTTACTTTTCTTAAATTATATTTCAGGCACCATGTCAGGTTAGAAGAGGTCTTGTGGTGCCGAAACAAAGGAAACCCCACAAAATTGACTCCATTTGGGAAACTATACCCTTTGAGGAATTCATCTAGGGGTGTAGTGAGCATTTTTACCCCACAGGTGTTTCATAGATTTAATTATAATTGGGCAGTGAAAATTAAAAATTACATTATTTTCCAATAAGATGTAGTTTTACCTCAAAATTTTAATTTTTTTCAACAAATAAATGAGGAAAAGCACCCCAACATTTGTAAAGCAACTTCTCTAGAGTACGGAAATACCCAACATGTGGTCATAAACAGCTGTTTGGAGAAGCGGCAGGACTCAGAAGGGAAGGCATGCCATTTAGCTTTTGAAGTACAGATTTTGCTGGTTTGATTTCTCGGCACCATGTCGCATTTGTAAAGCTCCTATGGTACCAGTACAGTGGAAACACCCCAAAAGTGACTCTATTTGGGAAACTACACCCCCAGAGGAATTCAACTAGGGGTGTAGTGAGAATTTTGACCCCCCAGGTGTTTCATAGATTTCATTAGAATTGGCCAGTAAACATGAAAAATTTCATTTTTTTCCACTAAGACATAGCTTTAGGTAAAAATGTTTCATTTTCTCATCAAATAAAGGAGAAAAATCACTGTAACATTTGTAAACCAACTTCTCCAGAGTACGGCAATACCCCATATGTGGTAATAAAGTACTGTATGAATACACATCAGGGCTCAGAAGAGAAGGAGCGCCATTTGGCGAGCAGATTTTGCTGGATTGGTTTTTCTGCGCCATGTCGCTTTTGCAAAGCCCCTTAGGTAGCAGTACAGTGGAAACTACCCAAAAGTGACTCCATTTGGCAAACTACACCCATTGAGGAATTCATCTGGGGGTGTAGTGAGCATTTTGACCCCACAGGTGTCTCATATATTTTATTAGAAATAGGCAGTGAAAGTGAAAAATTACATTATTTTCCAATAAGACGCAGCATTAGTTAAAAAATTTTCATTTTCTCAACAAATAAAGGAGAAAAAGCACCGTAACATTTGTAAAGCAACTTCTCCAGAGTACGGAAATACCCCACACGTGGTCATAAACTGCTATTTGGACACACAGCAAGGCTCTATAGGGAAGGAGCGCCATTTAGTATTTGGAGTGGAGATTTTATAAGATTCGTTTTTTGACACCATGTTGCATTGCGCTATAGTACTAGTACAGTGGTACCCCCCGAAAAATTACCCCATTTTAGAAACTAGATCCCTCAAAGAATTTATCTAGGGGTGTAGTGAGCATTTTGACCGCACAAGTGTTTTGCAAAGATGAGTAAACAATAGATGTTGCAGATTGAAAATTGCTGTTTTCCACAGATATGCCATTTCAGTGCCCAATGTGTTGTACCCAGCTTGTACCACCGTAGACACACATCCCATAAATTGTTAAGCGGGTTCTCCAGAATACTCCATATGTGGTCATAAATTGCCGTTTGGGTACACTGCCAGGCTCAGTTGGACCACCATTTGGCTTTTGAAGCGCAGATTTTGCTTGTGTATTAGTGGTATTTCAGCTTATAATGTGGGGGCATATGTGAGCTGGGCGGAGTACATCAGGGTGTATGTAATATGGGCGGAGTACATCAGGGTATATGTAATCTGGGCGGAGTACATCAGGGTATATGTAATCTGTGAGGAGTACATCAGGGTATATGTAATATGTGAGGAGTACATCAGGATATATGTAAACTGGGCGGAGTACATCAGGGTATATGTAATATGTGAGGAGTACATCAGGGTATATGTAATCTGTGAGGAGTACATCAGGGTATATGTAATCTGGGCGGAGTACATCAGGGTATATGTAATCTGGGCGGAGTACATCAGGGCATATGTAATATGCGCGGAGTACATCAGGGTATATGTAATCTGGGCGGAGTACATCAGGGTATATGTAAGCTGTGCGGAGTACATCAGGGTATATGTAATATGCGCGGAGTACATCAGGGTATATGTAATCTGGGCGGAGTACATCAGGGTATATGTAAGCTGTGCGGAGTACATCAGGGTATATGTAATATGCGCGGAGTACATCAGGATATATGTAAGTTGTGCGGAGTACATCAGGGTATATGTAATATGCGCGGAGTACATCAGGGTATATGTAAACTGGGCGGAGTACATCAGGGTATATGTAATATGTGCGGGTACATCAGGCTATATGTAAGCTGTGCGGAGTACATCAGGGTATATGTAAACTGGGCGGAGTACATCAGGGGATATGTAAACTGGGCGGAGTACATCAGGGTATATGTAAGCTGTGCGGGTACATCAGGGTATATCTAAGCTGTGCGGGGTACATCAGGGTATATGTAAACTGGGCGGAGTACATCAGGGTATATGTAATATGTGAGGAGTACATCAGGATATATG
Source organism: Rhinoderma darwinii (assembly GCF_050947455.1). NCBI lineage: Eukaryota > Metazoa > Chordata > Amphibia > Anura > Rhinodermatidae > Rhinoderma > Rhinoderma darwinii. Next base: position 15,232 of record NW_027461819.1, read on the forward strand.
TAATATGTGAGGAGTACATCAGGGTATATGTAAGCTGTGAGGAGTACATCAGGATATATGTAATATGTGAGGAGTACATCAGGGTATATGTAATCTGTGAGGAGTACATCAGGGTATATGTAATCTGTGCGGAGTACATCAGGGTATATGTAATCTGTGCGGAGTACATCAGGGTATACGTAATCTGTGCGGAGTACATCAGGGTATACGTAAACTGTGCGGAGTACATCAGGGTATATGTAATATGTGCGGAGTACATCAGGGTATATGTAAGCTGTGAGGAGTACATCAGGATATATGTAATATGTGCGGAGTACATCAGGGTATATGTAATCTGTGAGGAGTACATCATGGTATATGTAATATGTGAGGAGTACATCAGGATATATGTAATATGTGAGGAGAACATCAGGGTGTATATATAATATGTCAGGAGTACATCAGGGTATATGTAATCTGTGCAGAGTACATCAGGGTATACGTAAACTGTGCGGAGTACATCAGGGTATATGTAAGCTGTGAGGAGTACATCAGGATATATGTAATATGTGAGGAGTACATCAGGGTATATGTAATCTGTGAGGAGTACATCAGGGTATATGTAATCTGTGCGGAGTACATCAGGGTATATGTAATCTGTGCGGAGTACATCAGGGTATATGTAATCTGTGCGGAGTACATCAGGGTATACGTAAACTGTGCGGAGTACATGAGGGTATATGTAATATGTGCGGAGTACATCAGGGTATATGTAAGCTGTGAGGAGTACATCAGGATATATGTAATATGTGCGGAGTACATCAGGGTATATGTAAGCTGTGAGGAGTACATCAGGATATATGTAATATGTGAGGAGTACATCAGGGTATATGTAAGCTGGGCGGAGTACATCAGGGTATATGTAATATGTGGGGAGTACATCAGTGGTATATGTAATCTGTGGGGAGTACATCAGTGGTATATGTAATCTGTGAGGAGTACATCAGGATATATGTAATCTGTGCGGAGTACATCAGGGTATATGTAAACTGGTCGGAGTACATCAGGGTATATGTAATCTGTGGGGAGTACATTAGGGTATATGTAAGCTGGGCGGAGTACATCAGGGTATATGTAAACTGTGCGGAGTACATCAGGGTATATGTAATATGTGGGGAGTACATCAGGGTATATGTAAGATGTGCAGAGTACATCAGGGTATATGTAATATGTGCGGAGTGCATCAGGGTATATGTAATATGTGAGGAGTACATCAGGGTATATGTAATATGTGAGGAGTACATCAGGGTATAGGTAAACTGTGAGGAGTACATCAGGGGATATGTAATATGTGAGGAGTACATCAGTGGTATATGTAATCTGTGGGGAGTACATCAGGGTATATGTAAGCTGTGAGGAGTACATCAGGGTATATGTAATCTGTGAGGAGTACATCAGGGTATATGTAATCTGTGAGGAGTACATCAGGATATATGTAATATGTGAGGAGTACATCAGGGTATATGTAATCTGTGAGGAGTACATCAGGATATATGTAATATGTGAGGAGTACATCAGGGTATATGTAATATGTGAGGAGTACATCAGGGTATATGTAATATGTGAGGAGTACATCAGGGTATATGTAATATGTGCGGAGTACATCAGGGTATATGTAATCTGTGCGGAGTACATCAGGGTATATGTAACATGTGAGGAGTACATCAGGGTATATGTAATCTGTGAGGAGTACATCAGGGTATATGTAATATGTGAGGAGTACATCAGGGTATATGTAAGCTGTGCGGAGTACATCAGGGTATATGTAAGATGTGAGGAGTACATCAGGGTATATGTAATATGTGAGGAGTACATCAGGGTATATGTAATATGTGAGGAGTACATCAGGGTATATGTAAGCTGTGCGGAGTACATCAGGGTATATGTAAGATGTGAGGAGTACATCAGGGTATATGTAATATGTGAGGAGTTATCAGGGTATATGTAATATGTGAGGAGTACATCAGGGTATATGTAATCTGTGAGGAGTACATCAGGGTATATGTAATCTGTGAGGAGTACATCAGGGTATATGTAATCTGTGCGGAGTACACCAGGGTATATGTAATATGTGAGGAGTACATCAGGGTATATGTAAACTGTGCGGAGTACATCAGGGTATATGTAATCTTTGCGGAGTACATCAGGGTATATGTAATATGTGGGGAGTACATCAGGGTATATGTAATATGTGAGGAGTACATCAGGGTATATGTAATCTGTGCGGAGTACATCAGGGTATATGTAATATGTGAGGAGTACATCAGGGTATATGTAAGCTGGGCGGAGTACATCAGGGTATATGTAATATGTGAGGAGTACATCAGGGTATATGTAATATGTGAGGAGTACATCAGGGTATATGTAATCTGTGCGGAGTACATCAGGGTATATGTAATATGTGAGGAGTACATCAGGGTATATGTAAGCTGTGAGGAATACATCAGGGTATATGTAATATGTGGGGAGTACATCAGGGTATATGTAATATGTGCGGAGTACATCAGGGTATATGTAATATGTGAGGAGTACATCAGGGTATATATAATATGTGAGGAGTACATCAGGATATATGTAATATGTGAGGAGTACATCAGGGTATATGTAATATGTGAGGAGTATATCAGGGTATATGTAATATGTGAGGAGTACATCAGGGTATATGTAATATGTGAGGAGTACATCAGGGTATATGTAATCTGTGAGGAGTACATCAGGGTATATGTAATATGTGAGGAGTATATCAGGGTATATGTAATATGTGAGGAGTACATCAGGATATATGTAATATGTGCGGAGTACATCAGGGTATATGTAATATGTGAGGAGTACATCAGGGTATATGTAAGCTGGGCGGAGTACATCAGGGTATATGTAATATGTGAGGAGTACATCAGGGTATATGTAATATGTGGGGAGTACATCAGGGTATATGTAATATGTGAGGAGTACATCAGGGTATATGTAATATGTGGGGAATACATCAGGGTATATCTAAACTGTGCGGAGTGCAACAGGTCATAATATGATGATGGGGAGAATGAATAATCCATGGATTGGTGTGTTGCGCTTTGAACCAATCCTATAGGCACAGGCCGGGATTATTGGGTATTATACAAAATATCTGCGCTCCAGTGTTGCCTTATATTTGACTTCTTCCCTAGCCCTATAAGCCGCACAAGGCTCTAAAGTTTCCTCATCTCCGCTGCATCTACAGGGTCCACCTGCGGGGTCCAGCAAATGATGATGTGGGGTATTTAGTGAAATTCTACTGGACCTAAAAATGAGTCTGGGCCGTCATTTAGAATCATTTTGCAACATTGCGTTTTGAGAGTCATAACGTGTTATTTTTCCGGTGACGGAGCTGTGTGAGGGCGCGTTTTTTGTGGAACGAGCTGTAATTTTTATTGGTTCCATTTTGGGGTACATGCGATTTTACAGTGTTCACCGTGCAGTATAAACAACATGGTAACTTTATTCTGCGGGGCGATACGATTACAGCGACACCAAATTTATATAGTTTTTTTACGTTTCACTGCGTTCCCACAATAAAAACTCTTTTCTAAAAAAATCATGTTTTAGTGTCGCCATTTTCTGAGAGCCATAACTTTTTTATTTTTTTTAATTGATATCGCTGCGGGATGGCTTGTTTTATGCGTGACGAACTGTAGTTTCTATTGGTACCATTTTTCGTTACTTGCAACTTTTTGATCACTTTTTATTACATTTTTTTTGAGACAAGATGACCAAAAAATAAAATGCTGTCATTGTTTTTCATTACATTTTTTTACGGTGTTCACCGTGCGGTAAAAATAATGTGATATTTTTATAAATCAGGCCGTTCCGAACGCGGCGATACCTATTACGTATAGTTTTTTTTCATATTTTCATTTTTTTTCTAATAATAAAGGAGTTGATCAAGGAAACAGGGCAAGTGTTTTGATTATTTATTTATTATTTATTAACTTTTATTTATTTATTTTTCTTTCACATTTTTTTTTACATTTTTTACTTTTTCTTTTACACTGACCTGGGGACTTGAAGATCTGGTCTTCTGATCCCCGATACGATGCACTGCACTACTTATGTATGTATTTATGTAGTGCAGTGCATCGTAACTGTCATTCTTCATTTGACAGTTCGCGTATTAGGTCCTGCCTCGGGCAGGACCTAATAGGCTTCCGTACCCTGGCAACCAGGAAGCCTAGTAACGGCTTTCTGGTTTCCATAGCAACAATCGCCACCCGCGATCCATCGCGGGGGGCCCGGGGGTTACAGAGGGAGCTCCCTCCCTCTATAAACCACTTCAATGCGGCGGACGTCATTGACAGCCGCATTGAAGGGGTTAAATGGCTACAATCGGCGGTAACAGCCATCGCAGCGGCATGTCAGCTGTGTATAACAGCTGACAGCCACTGAAGAAAAAGCGCGCACAGCTCCTGTGCTCGCTTTATCTGCAGGGCGTAACTGTACGCCCGAGTGCGGGAACTCACTTGGTTTTCGGGCGTACAGTTACGCCCATGTGCGGGAAGGGGTTAAACTCATGGATGGTATTGTGTCTTAGGCTGGGTTCACACTACCTATTTTCAGACGTAAACGAGGCGTATTATGCCACGTTTTCCGTCTGAAAATAGGGCTACAATACGTCGGCAAACATCTGCCCATTCATTTGAATGGGTTTGCCGACGTATTGTGCAGACGACCTGTAATTTACGCGTCGTCATTTGACAGCTGTCAAACGACGACGCGTAAATTGACTGCCTCGGCAAAGAAGTGCAGGGCACTTCTTTGCAACGTAATTTGAGCCGTTCTTCATTGAACTCAATGAAGAGCAGCTCAAGATATACGAGCGTCACAGACGCCTCGTATATTACGAGGAGGAGCATTTAAGGCTGAAACGACGCAGCTGTTTTCTTCTGAAAACAGGCTGTCATTTCAGCCGTAAATGCCTGCTATCGTGTGAACATACCCTCAGGGCTCTTTGGATCATTGTAATCAATCTCAGACACCTGCGATAATTAGTTTGCCAGGTGTGCCCAATCAAAGGAAAACTACTTAAGAAGGACGTTCCACATTATTAAGCAGATCACAGGTTTCAAGCAATATGGGAAAGAAAAAGGATCTCTCTGCTGCCGAAAAGCGTGAAATAGTGCAATACCTTGGACAAGGTATAAAAACATTGGATATTTCAAGAAAACTTAAGCGTGATCATCGCACTGTGAAAAGATTTGTGGCTGATTCAGAGCACAGACGGGTTCGTTCAGATAAAGGCATAATGAGGAAGGTTTCTGCCAGACAAATTAATAGGATTAGGAGAGCAGCTGCTAAAATGCCATTGCAAAGCAGCAAACAGGTATTTGAAGACGCTGGTGCCTCTGGAGTCCCGCGAACCGGTTTGCAAGTATGCATAAAGCTATTATTCGGCCACCCCTAAACAATGCTCACAAGCAGAAACGGTTGCAGTGGGCTCAGAAATACATGAAGACTAATTTTCAAACCGTGTTGTTTACTGATGAATGCCAAGCAACCCTGGATGGTTGTTGAATTGCCACCATGTCCCAACAAGGCTGCAATGTCAGCAAGGAGGTGGCGGAGTCATGTTTTGGGCTGGAATCATGGGGAGAGAGCTGGTAGGCCCCTTTAGGGTCCCTGACAGTGTGAAAATGACCTCTGCAAAGTACGTCGAGTTTATAACTGACCACTTTCTTCCATGGTACAAAAAGAAGAACTGTGCCTTCCGTAACAAAATTATCTTCATGCATGACAATGCACCATATCATGCTGCAAAGAATACCTCTGTGTCATTGGCTGCTATGGGCATAAAAGGAGAGAAATTCATGGTGTGGCCCCCATGTTCCCCTGACCTCAACCCTATTGAGAACCTTTGGAGCATCCTCAAGCAAAATATCTATGAGGGTGGGAGGCAGTTCACATCAAAACAGAAGCTCTGGGAGGCGATTCTGACATCCTGCAAAGATATTCAAGCAGAAACTGTCCAAATACTCACAAATTCAATGGATGCAAGAATTGTGAAGGTGATCTCAAAGAAGGGGTCCTATGTTAACATGTAACTTGGCCTGTTGAGTTTTTTTTGATTGAAAGAGCTTTTGATGTCTGTAAATATGACCTCCTGATGCTGCAAATTCAACAAATGACCATTTTAGTTCTCTTTACAACCTTTAAAATGTTTTGATCTCTGTTGTGCATAATAATGTGAAACAGTGCATTGTGAGTTTTTACTTCTAAAAACAAATCTGTTATCATTAGGAGATTTGTTCAATAAAATTTGCATTATACTCCAACGGTTGATGGCTTGAAGATTATACTGTCATTTGCATCGACTATTTAGGAAAATCAGCGAAAAAATAACATTTGCATAATAATTTGGAACGCGGTGTACAGTTTATTTACCTTACCCCGTGGCGGCCGCTCCAGCTGGACGCGTGTGAATCCTCCGGACTAGACACATGCGCAGACCGGCGTGATGCAGTACCTCATCACGCCGGCCTGCGCAGGGAGTCTTCCCAGCGCCTTATAGGCTGCAAGCCTAACGTGACCTGCAGCCTATAGTATCCATTTGTATCTAAGTCCTGAGGATTCAAAAACAAATGAATGTGGCCAGGGGCGTAGCTAAATATATATATATATATATATATATATATATATATATATATATATATATATATATATATTATGAGACAGCATATCTATAGCACTACAACCCTATAGCTATGGATAGGATTAGATACAGCGGCTTAGCAGACAGTATCGCACATTATAGGATTAGATATAGGGCTCAGCTCGCTGACATTGCATCTCCAGCGCTGGACCCAGGAAAGGTAAGTATAAGAATTATTTTCCTTTTTGATGTGTTAATAATTATTTTTGTGTGTTTGTGTTTTTTTACAAGTTCGGTTGTTGGACTACTTCAGATTCGAAGACTACTTCGATAACTGTGTTTTTTTTTATTCTCAATAAAATGGATAACGAGGGTTGTGTGGAATTTTTACTTCAATAAAATATGTTAGCTATGTCTTTGTTTAAACTTTATAACTACCACCTTAGTAATAGATGCTGGCTGATTGACAACGCCCATTGCTAAGGGGGGGGACTTAATGTTAGACATGAAGAGGTTAACATTAATCCCTATTATTACCCTGGTACCCAGCGCCACCAGGAAGAGCCGGGTATGATCTAGTACCCGACCATTTGTAGCGACGGAGGGGCTCCGGGGCGGCCGCAGGCTGGTATTACTAGGCTGAGAAAGGCCAAAAACTGTTACCCTTCCCACCCTGGTAACGCTAGCCTGCTGCTGCTATGTTGTATCTGGCTGGTTATAAAAATCGGGGAACCCCACATCGTGCTGTCCAATTATTTATAAAAAAAATAAAATGACATGGGGGTCTCCCCCATTTTTCAGCAGAAAGAAGATGGGAAGAAAGAGTTTCCTCGGCTATACTGCTATGTTTCTGCATAGGCTCTGCTCCTTCCCTGACAAGCTGAAAGCTCTTCCTCTTGGCTGCTCTGCAGGGAGCAGAGGTTACCAATGCAGAGATCTGGCTGTAGGGAGAGTGACTTAGCAAGCATGTTCAACAGCATTTAGCTTATTAGGTGGACCTGCACATTGCTATACACTTTGAGCACCAGGTGGCGCCATACTATCTACATAAATGTAATAACTTCACTAGATCTTTTTTTTATATTTCAAGGGTAACTAAACATTTGACAAACTTCTGACATGTCATAGTGACATGTCAGAAGTTTTGATTGGTGGAGGTCTGAGCACTGAGATCCTCACCAATCACTAAAATGAAGGGACAGAAGCGCTCATGTGAGCGCTCAGCCACTTCGTGTCTGTTCGGCTTTTTACGGAAATCGATCTATTTGAGTATAGGCTCATAGACTTTCTATGAGCGTTCTCCTGTGTGGGGGCAGCTATAAGAGCTTTGTACTATGTGGAGGTTATTCTACTGTGTGGGGGCCCAGTGGTTGGGGCCCACTCATGTGTTTTGACCCCCTGTGCTAAACCCCTAGCTACTCCCCTGGATTAGGCCTATAGAGGCCTGTATATTAAGCAGCAAGCCACCACCATTTAAAAGGGGCAATAGGCCTGAACTACGTAGATGCGGCCACCATCCTAAGACCTTCTATGCCCAAGCAGACAGCCGGGGTGCCATTGACCTTAAGGGTATGTTCACACACACACACTAATTACGGACGTAAATCGGGCGTATTAACCCCCGAATTACGTCCGAAATTACGGCTTGAATGCGTTGACAAACATCTGCCCATTGAAAGCAATGGGCTGACGTTTGTCTGTTCACACGAGGCGTATATTTACGCGCCGCTGTCAAAAGACGGCGCGTAAATAGACGCCCGCGTCAAAGAAGTGACCTGTCACTTCTTGGGGCGTAATTGGAGCCGTTATTCATTGACTCCAATGAAAAGCGCCAATTACGTCCGTAATGGACGCGGAGTTCAAGCGCCTGCACATGCCGTTACGGCTGAAATGACGGGGCTGTTTTCTCCTGGAAACAGCCCCGTAATTTCGGCCGTTACGGACGCTGTCGTGTGAGCATGCCCTAAGTCTGCCGGTCACACAAAACAATAAGCCAAACATCTCGCCAGCCAGTTCGATCTGTATATAGTTGTAACTAATTGCTGTGCCTCCCACACTGAGAAAAATGTATACATACCTCCCAACCATCCCGGATTCAGCGGGGCAGTCCTGGATTCTGGGCGGTGTCCCGGGTGACCGGGGGTATGTCCTGCTGTCAACTGTATCTGCGTTTTTAGGACGCAGATACAGTTGAACCCAATTCTGAAGCCCCTGAGGACGCTGTTTAGCACAGCGAACCATGTCGGGGGGCTCTGATACCACCTATTTTAAATCTAATATGTACCTCCGTTGTTCTCTACACATGCTGTCTGGCTGACTCGCTGGTCTGCAGCCGCGAGCAGTATCAAATATAACAGATACACACATGGTCTAATATGCACTGCTCATCCATACCCAAAACGGAGGGGATGTTACTAATTTTAACCCTTTAGCGTAGTCAGTCTTTTTTGCTTCATGTAAGCACAATAACATTTATTTAGTTATTGCCAGTTGGATTAAGAGGAATTTTTCTGCTGGTAGCAGTCTCCTGTAAATAAACCAATTCTGAAGCAGGGAACCATCAGCTCCCTGCTTCAGATTATTAGTTAGCTGAGGACTCCCCGGGCACAGCACTACTTTAAGCACTGTGTTCAGGGAGGTGCTTGACGTCACTATTCATATACAGACAGTGACGTCAGTGGCTACTCCTTGAGCGGAATCCCCATTGCCTGGGATTCCGCTCCTAGAGGAAACCCATATATTGACATTGATGTCAGGGGCTCTTCCTGGAGTGGAATCCCCAGCCAGAGTCGGCAACGGGGATTCCGCTCAAGGAATAGCCACTGACGTCACTATCTATATATGGACAGTGACATCAAGGCTTCCCTCTAGGAGTGAAATCCCCAGCCTATGCTCCGGCTGGGGCTTCCGCTCCTAGAAGGAGTCACAATGACACTATCTACGGGGGGGGGGGGTGCTATCTTCAGTGGGGGTGTTGCACTATCTACATGGACACTGTGGCACTATATAGGGGCACTATCTACAGGGGACACTGTGTGGTTATTTGCATGGGCATTATCTATAAGGGCACTGGCACTAGGGGCAGCTATGGGGGCATTATACTGTATGGTGGCAGCTATGGGGGCATTATACTGTATAGTGGCAGCTATTGGGGCATTATACTGTGTGCGGTCAGCTATTTGGTATTATACTGTGTGGGAGGCACTATGGGAGCATGATACTGTGCAGGCTAAACCAGGTGTGTAGGGGCATGGATTGGGTGGAATTAGAGGCGTGGCTTAAAAGCAAAATATGTGTCCCACTTTGTGATACTTGAAAGTTGGGGGGTATGTCTATATGATATTTGTGGCTGAGTACATCATGAATGGCAAATGAACGGTACGTATTTTTAAAGTAAAAGTTGACATTCTAACGTCCTGCTTAGTTTTATCTCTTTCCGCGGCATTCCTGCATGGGCTTCACTATCACACTACACCCCCTCCCACCTTACATTACTATTGTTTAGTTATTTTTGTAAAATTTAAGATACTGCACAACTTCATGTGTTTAGTAACCTCTAATATCGTGTGCCTCTAGAGTTCTAATTGTTAAGGTCAGTGGCGTAACTACCGCTATAGCAGCCGTAGCGTCCGCTACAGGGGCCCGCAGCATGAGGGGGCCCGTGCCACCTGTCGGCACGGGCCACCCCCCATGGCCGGAGTTTCCGCTAGCAGCCGTTACGGCTGCTACAGCGCGATGCCACTGAAGGGGTTGTTCCTACATAAGACATGCATCCCCTATCCATAGGGGATACATGAGGGATTGCTGGGACGCCCAGCGATAAGAAGAACGCCCAAAGTTCTCCATGACAAACCTTTGACTTCCGGGGTCTTTCGGTAGCTCCATAGAAATTACTTGTGCACCGGTCGCGCTTGTGTGCATGCGTGACCAGCGCTCCTTTCATTTTTATTGAACTGCGCAGACCCCGGAAGTCCGAGGTTTGTCATTGAGAACATTGGGGGACTTTCGGTCCCCCCGTTCTCCTTATCGCTGCCAGCGATTACACATGTATCCCCTATCCTGTGGATAGGGGATACATCTCTTTTGTAGGACAAACTATAGGCCGCTTTTTTTTTTTGGGGGGGTGGGCTGTATGGCGTAATCTACAGGGGGTCTGTATGGCGTAATCTACAGGGGGGTCTGTATGGCGTAATCTACAGGGGGGTCTGTATGGCGTAATCTACAGGGGGGTCTGTATGGCGTAATCTACAGGGGGGTCTGTATGGCGTTATCTACAGGGGTGTCTGTATGGCGTTATCTACAGGGGGGTCTGTATGGCGTTATCTACAGGGGGGTCTGTATGGCGTTATCTACAGGGGGGTCTGTATGGCGTTATCTACAGGGGGGCTGTATGGCGTTATCTACAGGGGGGTCTGTATGGCGTTATCTACAGGGGGGTCTGTATGGCGTTATCTACAGCGGGGTCTGTATGGCGTTATCTGCAGGGGGGCTGTATGGCGTTATCTACAGGGGGGTCTGCATGGCGTTATCTACAGGGGGGTCTGTATGGCGTAATCTACAGGGGGGTCTGTATGGCGTAATCTACAGGGGGGTCTGTATGGCGTTATCTACAGGGGGGTCTGTATGGCGTTATCTACAGGGGGGTCTGTATGGCGTTATCTACAGGGGGGTCTGTATGGCGTTATCTACAGGGGGGTCTGTATGGCGTAATCTACAGGGGGGTCTGTATGGCGTAATCTACAGGGGGGTCTGTATGGCGTAATCTACAGGGGGGTCTGTATGGCGTAATCTACAGGGGGGGTCTGTATGGCGTAATCTACAGGGGGGTCTGTATGGCGTAATCTACAGGGGGGTCTGTATGGCGTAATCTATAGGGAGGCACTATCTACAAGGGGGGGGGGTTGTGTGATACCCAGGGGAGGGGGGGGGACCCAGTCAAAAGTTTGCTATGGGGTCCAGTCTTTCCTAGTTACGCCCCTGGTTAAGGTTATTGTGCATCTAGAGATATAACCAAAACGCTTTGTGTGCCGTTGAACTTGCAATTGTGTTCAATAAAGTTGAATTGTTCAAACTTGACTTGGTTTAAGATTGTCTTTTATTGAAGGGGAACAACTCCAGCAACCCAATATTACACTGTAACATTACTAATCTTGTGTATTAATTTTAAAAAAAATGTAAACATAGCCAGGGCAGTCAGAAAAGGTGCCAGATTTATCATAGTGGTGCATGTTGTATGATAAATGTGGTGCAACTAGCTAGACATGTTAGACACTGCCATTATTTTTTGCCAAAATTTTGGTGCAATTAAAGCCAAGCCCCTTTCTGCGGAAAAGTGTCTAATGCTAGGGATGAAATGTCATCCCAGGAGGCCGGCCTGGATGATGTCAGAGGGTGGGCCTCCTGGGATGACGTTTCATCCCATGTGATCGCCGCTGCAGCCAGTCACAGCCTGCAGCGGTCTCCTGGGATGAAATGTCCGAGGAGGCTGGCCTGCTAGAAGGCCGGCTAAGTGCTGCACCACAGTTTCTCTACTGGAATTCCCTGTGTGTGTGTGGGGGGGGGGGGGGGATATCAAAACTGGAGTAGTTACCCATGGCAACCAGTTTTATTTTCCAAAAAGCCTTTGAAAAATGAGGGGTGGCTGATTGGTTGCTATGGACAACTGTTCCCCTTTTCCTTTGCACCAGTTTTGATATAGCTCATCAATTTTGTTTATTATCCCTGTACTGTGACATCACTGTGATTATTATCCCTGCAGTGTGACTTAATTATGTTTATTATTTCTGTATTGGGACATCATTGATTTGTTTTGTTTTGTTTTTTTAACTCTGTACTGTGACATCAGTTTTTATTATCTCTATTGTATCTTCACTGTATGTATTGTTCCTGTACTGTGACATCACTGTTTATCTCTGTACTGTAACATCACTGTATTATCTCTATTGTGACATCGCTGTTTATTAAACTTGTACTGTAACATCATTGTTTATTATCCCAGTATTGTTACATCACTGTGCTTACTACTCCTGTATTGTGACATCATTGTGTTTATTATTAATTCTGTTCTGTGACATCACTGTGTTAATCATCTCCGTGCTGTGAGATCACTGTGATTTGTATCTTTGTACTGTGAATCACTGTGATTATTATCTCTGTACTTAGACATAATTGTGTTTATTATGCCTGTACCTTGTATGAGTTTAAGAGATTACAGTTGTGGTAAAGTTGAGGAACATTTTCCAGATTTTGCACTGAGGCCCAAGAACTTTAGAGCATACCTCCAAAGACATTGCCTAAAAATAATTTTTTGCACAGCTGAATAGAGTCTATCACTACAATTCCAACGATACCTATATTATGCAGATAGCGACTTCCTAGCACGAGATCCAGCCATAATACCGGTCAGACTGTAAAAGTAAAATCTTCTTTTGCTGCATATTGAAATGGGCGGGTACTTCCTGATTGTGACATCAGCTAAGGGAATTGAAATCAGCTCAGCCAATCAGGTCACAGAATCTCCGGCTGCAATGTTTTTTCAGCCCCACATTCCAAAAGGCATAACTTTTTTTTATTTTTCCATCAATATTGCCGTATGAGGGCTTGTCTTTTGCAGCACAAGTTATAGATTTTCACGGCACGATTTATTGTACCATATAATATAGTGGGAAACTTGAATAAAAATATTTATGTGGTAAAATAGGAAAAAAACAGCGATTCCCCAATCTTTTAGGTGTTTTTTTTTTTACAGCGTTCACTGTAAAAACGGTGCATTAACTTCATTCTGCGATGTCAAGACTATTACAGTGATACCAAATTTGTCAAGTTTTTTTCATGTTTTACAAGGAAAAAACAAATACAATTTTAGTTTTATCACCACATGCTGACAGGCATAATTTTCTGTCGATTTTAGCGCTGGGAGGGCTTAGTTTTTGCGGGGCGAGATGTCGTTTCTATTGGTACCATTTTGGGGTACATGAGACTTCTTGATCACGTTTTATTCCATTTTTGTGGGAGATGAAGTGACCAAAAAACAGCCATTCTGGCGGTTCTATTTTTTTTACGGCGTTCACTGTGCGGACTAAATAATGATATATTGTAATAGTTCAGACTTTTACGGACGCATCGATACCAGTTATGTTAATTTTTTATCTTTTTTTAAATATTTGTGCTTGAGGCAAAAATGGGAAACCGGTAGTTTTTTTAAACTTTTTTGGGTTTTTACTTGTCCCTCTAGGGGACGAGCCAGCAATCTTTAGCACAATATACTGCAATACTAATGTAATGCAGTATATTGTGATACAGAGTGAGTGTATATATTGTGACAACCTGGGGACCACTTAGCTCACAGGCTCGCCATCTCCAGGGTGAGATGGTTGGCACACATAGAAAGTTCACTCCAACTCATTGAATAAAAGTTTAAACCAGCTGCAGCTAGCTTTATTGTCTTCAACACAGCAAAAAAACATACAAAAGTAAACCCTAGGCCGTCCAGGATCTAACTAAACATTAAGTGTCCCTCACTAAGAAACCCTGAGCCTTGTGCCCAGTACCTCAAAACCTAGGCAGCTTTACCTTACACATTGGTGACTCTCACAGACTAGCATGTCTGTCTTCCCCAGACTGAGAGCCCTGTGTGAACTGCACAAACCTCAACTAAAGAGCCATCTCAGGTGAAGGCTAACTAGGCTCATCAGACAGTCCAAGACACGGGCCGTCTATATGGAGTGGAAGCCGCCCTTCTCCTTCACACACCAGCAAACCAGGCCCTATTCCGGGTTTTACACCAAAGCAACAGCAGAGAAAACCCTCCCCGCTATACATGTTCCCTGGTTGCTTAAAACCAAACAGTTTCTGCACTGTACAATTACTGCACTGCCACATTATATATATATATATATATATATATATATATATATATATATATATATATATATATATATACATACACACACACCAGGGGCGTTGCTAGAGTGTTAAAAGATTTTATGTCTTACTAATGTTTTTTTTTTTACTGGTTCGGTTGTTGGACTACTTCAGATTCGAGGACTACTTCGATGAAAGCGTTTTTTTAAATGTTTAATAGAATGGTTAATGAGGGTTGTGTGTGTGTGTGGGGGGGGGGTTATTTCAATAAAATATTTTTTCTGTGTGTCTGTGTTTTTAAAAAAAAACTTTATTATTACTGCCTTAGTAATGGCCGCTGTCTGATTGACATCGTCCATTTCTAAGGGGGACTTCGTGTTAGCCGGTGGAAAGGCTAATACTAAGCCCTCCATTATTACCCCGGTAACCACCGCCACCAGGGGTATCGGGAAGAGCCTGGTACCATCCAGTACCTGACCATCTGTAGTGACGGACGTGCACTGGGACGGCCGCAGACTATTATTAGGCTGGGAAGGCCCAAAAACTGTGGGCCTTCCCACCCTGGTAATGCTAGCCTGCTGCTGCGGTGTTGTATATGGCTGATTATGAAAAATGGGAGAGACCCCACGTCGTTTTTAAAAATAAATAAATTACTGAAAAAAAACTACGTGCCCCCCCGTTTTCCATAAGCAGCCAGATACAACATAGCAACAGCAGCCTAGCATTACCAGGATGGGAAGGACCACGGTGTCCGCCCCAGTGCCTGACCATCACTTCAGACGGTCGGGTACTGGATTGTACCCGACTCTTCCCGGTACCCCTGGTGGCGGTGGGTAACGGGGTAAAAATGGCAGGTTAGTGTAGGCATTATCACCTGCTAACACTAAGCCCCGCCTTAGTAATGGACGCTGTCAATAAGACATTGCTAAGGCAGTGGTAATAAAGTAAAAAAAAAAAAACAGACGTATAGAAAAAATATTTTATTGAAATAAAACACCCCCCCACTCAACCCTCGTTAACAGTTTTATAAAAAAAAAAAAAGCAAAAGCCGTCATCGAAGGAGTCTTTGAATCCGAAGTAGTCCAACAACCGAACCTGTAAAAAAACACAAATAAAAAATTAGTGATAAAAAAAAACGGAATAGCGTAGTAGATTCCGCTAATCCATTGTAACGAATCGGGGTAGGGAGACGGACAGGTGAGCACTAATCTACCCATAACTCAGTCCCTGCCTACTTGCACGGCCCGTCTTAAGTGACGGCGTACAACTGGGCGACGGTCCCTACGCTCAATAAGTGAAAGACAACACAAGACAAGGGCACACAGAAGCAAAGGGGGAAGTGGGGAGTGGTGAACAAGCCGAGTCAAACCAGGAGAGTACGTAGAACAAAATCAGAGCAGGAGAAGAGTCAGTCAAGCCAGGGTCAAAAAGTAACAGCGGTCAATAATGTAAATAGCAGGAATCACAGAGCCAGGAAACAAGACAATCACAGGCAAGGAACAACTGCAAGTGAGGGTATAAATAGACCAAGGGCGGGAGCAGAACCGTCAGGCCAGGCTGTGATAGGTTCTCCCTCTCCCCAGCCTGCAAGCCTGAGTGGTAACAGATCGCGTCACTCTAGCAGACCTTGGAGCTGATGAAGGCTGATTAACCCCGGGCGTCGACACAGAACCTGTGTCTGGCAAATCCATTACATCCATCCTAAGGGATCCCATAAAAAAAACGTATACCACACCGTGCATGTTTTTTTTAACATGAGAGGCTACGGGTGACAAATGACACTGTATGGCATCCGTCACAGGTATACATTAAACGTATACCTCTGGGAGCTCTCGACATCAATGTCCATATAAGGACAGTGATGTCAGTGGCTTCCTCAGAGTCTAAATCCCCAGGCGGTGGGCTAATAGAGACTCTGCCCCAGGACTCCGGCCCTGGGAAAGCTCCCGGCGTCACTGTCCATATATGGACAGTTATGTTAGGAGCAGAGCAGGAGTCCCAGGCAGAGGCCGGGACTCCGGCTCTGGGGTTGCCCCTGACATCACTGTCCATACATGGACAGTGATGCCAGGAGGAGAGGAGTCCCAGGCATAGCGCTTGAAGCGGCTCTCTTTCGGGACTCCGGCAATAGGGAAGACCCTGACATCACTGTCTATATATGGACAGTGATGTTAGGAGCACAGCAGGAGTCCCAGGCAGAGCCTAGGACTGCGGCTCTGGGGTTGCCCCTGACATCACTGTCTGTATATGGACAGTGATGTTAGAGGCTTCCACATTGCCGGAGTCCTGAAACAGAGCCGCTTCATGCGCTCTGCCTGGGACTCCTCTCCTCCTCTCCTGACATCACTGTCCATATATAGACAGTGACATCAGGAGCAGAGCAGGAGTCCCAGGCCGAGCGCGCTCTGCCCGGGACTCCGGCTCTGGGTTTGTCACTGACATCACTGTCCATATATGGAAAGTGATGTCAGAAAGAGAGAAGGAGTCCCAGGCAGAGCGCTTGAAGCAGCTCTGTCTCGGGACTCCGGCTATGGGGAAGCCCCTGACATCACTGTCCATATATGCACAGTGAAGTCAGGAGCAGAGCAGGAGCCCCAGGAAGAGCGCTAATAGCGCTCAGCCCGGGACTCCGGCTCTGGGGTTGCCCCTGACATCACTGTCTATATATGGACAGTGATGTTAGAGGGTTCCACAGAGCCAGTGTGCCGTAGCAGAGCCTCCACTAGCGCTCTGCCCGGGACTTCCAATCTGCGCCGGACATCACTATCCATATATGAACAGTGATGCCAGGAACAGTGCTGTGAATGGGGCATAGAGTGAGGAGGCTCGGAAGCGCGTACGTCAGAGTGGTGCCTCCCCCACAGCCTCTGTTTTGCATAGAATCCATAGCCTGTGTCTGATGTTGCTGGCTACGGATTCTAACTAACAACGAGCGGGGACTGCAGAAGTAGAAGAGACGGAGGAGCAGCAAGACAGGGAAGAAGACAAAGGAACACATATACAAAAGTTTTTAATCTTTACAGGTACACTTTAAGTAACACCTGAGTTAACAGGGCTCTCCTCTCTTTCTCTTTGACAGAGATAATTTCTATGTATGCACAGAAAACTGCCACTACTGGGAGCTAACTACAGATGGATTTAGGTACCGCTATAGATTTAAATGGACATTAACTTTTCAAACAACTTATGCTAGCCGCAAAACTCGTCAAAAACGGCCCGAAAATGACTCCCATTGATTTCAATGGGAGGCGGAGGCGTCTTTTTCCCGCGAGCGGTAAAACCGTCTCGCAAGAGAAAGAAGGGACATACCCTATCTTCGGGCGTTTACGGCTCTGACCTCCCATTGACATCAATGGGAGGCAGAGGAAGCGTATTTCGCGGGCGAAAAACGCAGCGAAAATCGGCGTGCAGGGAGAGGAAAATCTGCATCAAACTTCCAAACGGAATTTTGAGGCAGAATTTCTGCTTGCAAAAAACTCAGTGTGAACCCAGCCTAAAGCAGGAGCAGAGTGAGAAAGACCTAGGCTGCTGGTAAGAGTTCTATGTCACCCAAGTGCTGGATTCTCAGCTACACTGCCCATTACTGCTGTATAAAACCTTCCATGCTGCTGCAGCTTCTATATATATGTATATATGCCCACTAGCTTTAAGACAACTAAGAATGAGAGATAGAGACAGCAGAGGGAAAATAGTGTTATACCTCATGTGCACACATATGACAGCTTATTCTGAAAAGTCAAGTTTAAGTAATAAATGCCCACAGACACAACCACCACAAGGTGGTTCCCATTCACCTCTGCTTACCAGCCGCTATGTAATGCTTGCGTCCTCCGTCACTTACCTGTGCCCCACGCTGCCAATTGAGCTGCCAATGGGGCACAGACAGACGTAAGAATTATTAGCTCAGCAGCTGCATCTAAAAGACGTTTACTGTTTGCCCACTCCCCCTCCAATGAGTTGGCGCCCTGGACAATGCTATAGACGGCACTGGTACTGTATAGGTGGCACATTGTCTCTGACACTTTAATACACATTAGCTGCTGAAGAACCTCATTTTGAAGGATAAGCAGCTCATGTTATTTAATCAGTGGTTGAAATGATTCTTCTAATGCTTCATAAAGAGGTTCTGCAACAGCTGAGGTGCGTATTAAAAGGAATAATGTAGCTTCTACTATAAATTAATAAGAATATGTTCACAGATTAAAGGATTTGCCACGAGCATTTTTCGAAAGAAACGGTGGCAGGAATCCGAGACTGACACTCAGATTTCTGCCGCCAATGTGCTGTGGAAGTTTCAGCGGAATTTTCTGAGTCCATGAAAATAATGAACAGGCTGCTTATTTTTTTCCAGGGGCAGGTCATGCTTATGGGATTGCACTGGATGCAAATAGCGTGCAAATTTGATGTGGATTTTGGCATGGAATCCAGACAGAAATCCTCATCAAATCCACAATGTGTAAACAGAGTAAGGCGTTGCGGATTTGTCGCAGATTTTGTTGCGGATTTGACGCAGATCTCATCCTTTTGCATTGCAAAGGGTAAAATCCGTTTTGAAAATCCACGATAAGTCCGCAAAGTGCCTTAGACGTCGCCTTGGAGATCCGTGAACCGTAGGACCTGTCTTTTTAACACTTGACATTGCGTTTCATGCAATTATTATTTTTTCTTTTCCCTTACATTTTTATTGAATATTTGAATAATATGCATATGTGGTTACAACTTCTATATATTATATAATTGTCGGTTCAATAAATAATTCATTGAATTAAAGGTAAATCGTGGCGCTATATGAATTTTCCACTTCATGCAAATTCTAATTTTTTCTTATAATTCACTTATAAAGCTCAGGGCATCATAAATCAATTGCACGCTTCACAAACTTTCTGATTGGTGTATTATCTTACCTTACCTTCTAGGGGCCGTGGCCAACCTAACCTAACCTGATTAGATGCAGTTGCTAGCCTGCCCACACAACAGATGCCCCGTGAGAACCAATCGCTCCCAAAATATCCCTGAGCCAATGATCAGGTTGCAATGTGTACAGGCTGGGGAGCTGCTGCGGGTTCGGTTTACACACACTGCACTGGGATTCTGTCTGTGAAACACACTCTGGATCCTTGTTACAATATTAACAGGGTTCTTAGAAATCTCCAGACAAAATGGTCATCAAGGTATTTGTCGCCTACGTTGCTGGATCTACTGCGGTAAGTGCAGTCACCATTGTTAAGCTTGCTGGGGGAGAATTTTTATATTTTATGTGTAGCTTGTAGAAAAGTTTAAAAGTAAGAACTGTGAATAATACAGCAAAAATAACATACAAAATAAAAAAATATATACAAAAGAAATGTAATATAAAATTAAAAAAAAGGAATAAAAAAAGCAAAAAAACATTAATAAATAAGACTATATATGCGGACAGGGAAATAAATAACTAAAGACAATTTTATTTGCTATATTAATCTAGGGGTGAGGTTTTGTTTTTCACTGTTAATTTCATAAATATTAAAACAAAAATATTATTTAAAAACAAAGTAAATTTAACAACTGTTGCATTCGATTTTGTTCTAATTTTTTGTGGTCCATAAAGCCCAAAATTTTTTTTATTGTTACTATGTTTATTGTTGTGACACATTTCTAGGATAATTGAATTACACGTCTTTATTTTATTGTATTTTTTATTGTAGTTTAATTTTTATTTTATTTCCCTATACCAGATCTTAATTTTTTTTAAAATAAATATATATAAGAATAAAAGCTTTATACCGCTCCCCTCTTTTAGATCTAATTCCAGGTATGGTAAAAACATAAAAGTCATAAAAACACTCACAATGCCACAACAGATGCAATAACTACATAGCAAAAACTTGGCCTTCTGGTCATTTGAGTCTCCGGATCAAGTAGCTCTTGTGTGTAATATAATACATAGTGGGATCATGTTCGCCCTGAGCACTGGATAATAGGATCATGTCTTTATATACTGTATATATTGGATCAAGTATATTTTTTTGGAATGACCGGAGTATTTACTGTAAAAAGTGGACAACTGGAGTTGTAAGTGACTTTTGGAGGCAAGCGAGAGAGCGAGAGAGAGGCTGCATGGGGGAAGGGACACTGTTTCCTTATATATCCCTGCTTGACAGCTGATCTCTGATGAATTTGAGCCTAGTATGTATCAACTACTCAAAGACAGTTCTTGTGGAGCTGCCGGAGATATTGAAGGAATGCCTAGAAATTTCCAGACAACTGGCACAGAAGGAAATAAAAAAAATAACTAAAAAAATTTGGTAGATGACCTGGAAACATACGGTAAGTCCCTGGGCCGAGAAATTTACCCATTGCTGTTAATAAAGTGCCCAAAGCTGAAAATAAAGCCCCCAGCTCCGTCTCTCCTAGTTCTCTGCGTGAGTTAGTAATCAAAGTTGTACCAGCTTTCTTTTGATGAAGCAGAAAGCTCAGGATGAACAGAGGAACCGGTCTCATCCATAGTGTTATTTTGGGATTGTTTTTCTTAACTGTTTTTACAGCACGTTTCTGGTGTACGGTCGTCATATACGCCAGGAAAATCCGGAAACGTATGCCAAAAAGGTGCCCTTTTGGCATAGGTTTGACCAGGATATGTTGGTATCCGACAACCCCAACTGTACTGAAAAGTCTACTGGGTTTTTAATACAGCTGTATAAGTGTGTATATGTATATAAAAAGCTACGTATACCACTGTGTGGCTATACACGCTATAAATGCCTTTATAGTTGCATATGTCTGCCATTGCGGTATATGTTTTTTGGTGGGCCACTTTGGCTCCACTCATCTTCACTTGGGAAGCCCATCAGCCTACTGACTCTGTGAGGGTGTGGGGGAGAATTCTAGCCCTTTAAAGGGGACTTTACATTCTTCAGTGTATATATTGGCCAGTAACAGCATTTATTTATATTCCTGTGCCTAATTACACCCTTTCTCCCACCAGCAGGGGATATCTCTGTGTTCTAGGTTTGCTTGGTGTTGGGAAAAACGTCCGGACACCATCTTAGTTTGCTACTCTATAACACCACCAGGGCATCGCAGCGTGGCCGCGACATGTCCTGACATCGGGGGCTGCGCTGCTAGCATAAAAGGGCGGTGTTCCCATCATTCAGTGTTCGGGTGGAAGAGTGGAGGAACCCGACTAGAGTGAGAGCTGCTAAAGCTGCATTGGTAGGACAAGTACAAGTGGTTAGGCCTTAGGTAGGGCTCATGCACAGGGCTGTGCCCGTAATCACTGTCCGTGATTATGGGCATGGCCGGCCGCTGATTTCCGGACAGCTACCTGCATTTGTGCGCCGTGTTTCCATATAAAGTATGGGAGCACGGTCCGTAAAAAGCAAAAAAATGGGACATGTCCTATCTTTGTGTCGAGCCTTTCTCCGGCACGGACATCTACCCAT
Source organism: Rhinoderma darwinii (assembly GCF_050947455.1). NCBI lineage: Eukaryota > Metazoa > Chordata > Amphibia > Anura > Rhinodermatidae > Rhinoderma > Rhinoderma darwinii. The sequence continues at coordinate 37,174 of NW_027461819.1, forward strand.
AAATATACGGGAAGGTGTCTGTGGGCAATAGAACTGAATGGGTCCGTAATTAGGAATGAAATCTACGGTCGTGTGCAAGGGGCCTCAGTCTGTGGCTTCTGGAGCCAGTTGCGGGTGACGGGCTAGAACCTCTACCCGTGTGTGTGCGGTGCTGTGGTAGGTGAAGGGCAAGAGTCTTCCCATGTGTAAGCAGTGCTGTGGTAGGTGACGGGCAGGAGTCTTCCAATGTGTATGCAGTGCTGTGTGATTTGTGGTAGGTGACGGGCAGGAGTGTCCCCACGTGTAGCTGTGGTAGATGACGGGCATGAAGGTTCCCATGTATATGTGGTGCTATGTGAGCTGTTGGGGACAAGAGTCTCTCCACGTGTGAGCTGTGGTAGGTGACGGCAGGAGGGAGAAGTGTTCATTTTCCTGCTGTGGCCGGTTGTGCCATTTACACTGGCCTAATGAAGTTTCAATTGCCGCAAACTCCTGGTTTTCGTTCCATCACTTCCGCGAAATCCTGCCAGGGGCCGTACACCACCTAAATTTCTAAAGCTGCATAAAATATTGAAATAACTTTGCAAATATTTAGCATTAGGCCCCATGCACAATGAACGTATTTTTGCGGCCGCAATTCACCCGTGCATTGCGGCCGTGCATTGCCCAGGAGCCTGTACCGCAAAAAGAACGGACATGTCTTATTACGGCCGTGTTTTGCGGTCCAGGCTCATATAAATGAATGCATGCGACCATGTGCACGGCCCACAATTTGCGGCGGGTGACACTCCGCGGCCCTCTGAGCCGTAAGTCATGTCCTGTGCACACCACTACGGTCGTGTGCATGAGGCCTTACAGTTTTTCCACAGATCTTTTGATCCATTCACATACAAAGCTGCTTTCAAAATTCTGCTGGTTGTCCTTGGAAACAGACAGCTGTTTAGCTCTACCCTGCTGTCAGTCATGTGATCTAACAGCTAAACTCTGAACTGTGAAACTGTCATCTGAGCTCCCATAATGCACTGCTCTCTGATAACAAAGCATATGACCAATTTTGAATGCAGTGTTAGGCCTCATGCACACGTCCGTGTTTTTGTATCCGCAAAAATGTGAATGAATTGCAGACCCATTTATTTCTATGGGCCCATGCACATGACTGGTTTCCACGGTCGGTGCATTGGCCGGGAGCCTGGACCGCAAATCATGACTGTATAATGACTTGCTCCAATTTTTTGCGGTCCGGGCTCCTGGCCAATGCACAGACCTTTGAAATGAATGTGTGCACGGTCCGTGAATTGCGGATGGCCTGTGGATGACACTTCATGGCCGTCCGTGCCGTAATAACAGGCGATGCACATGGTTACTGTCGTGTGCATGAGGCCTTAGTCTAGAGCTCCGTGACTTGATGGATTTCTTGAGACTGTCGCAACGCAGCCACATTCACTTTCATTACTGCGATGCAGCAAGCGTGACACTGCGATAACACCGAGATCTTTGGCCGTACGACCTGTGTCGTGGCCAAATTCGCTGTGTAGCCCTAGCCTCAATAAGATATGTAGAGAAACGTTATCTCGTTTTTTTTTTAGATCTGGTCAAAATCTTCCCGTCTTGGCAAACTGCTTAAGGAGGGCCTCTGCTAATCCCCCTCCACCCCAACTGCTATAATCGATACCCACATAAATAACAGAAGGCAACAAGGGCTTAGTGAAAGAGATGAGGGCTAGAGCCACCCATTTGTATTTTATGTACCTTATAACCAGGGCCGGCCTTAGGTTATATGGCGCCCCGTGCAAAATTTTCTTTCGGCGCCCTGCCCAATCATATAAAAAATACCACCAAAAAAGTATAATGCCTCCCCCACAGTATAATGCCCTTTTTAGTGCCCCCACACAGTATAATGCTCTCTATAGTTCCCACACACAGTATAATGCCCCCTTTAGTGCTCCTCACACAGTATAATGTCCCCCACACAGTATAATGCCTCTTTAGTGCCTCACACAGTATAATACAACCTTAGTGCCCCCATACAGTATAATGCACCCATAGCTGCCCCATACAGTATAATAATATATTATAACCCCTTTAAGCACACAGTATTTTGTCCTCTAAGTGTGCCCACACAGTATAATGCCCCATAAGTGCCACACGCAGTATATTGCCCCCTGTAGTGCCCCTACACAGTATAATGTCCCCTTAGTGCCCCCCCACAGTATAATATCCCCCCTCCCTGCCCTGGGTGCCACACACAGCTCCGCCTTTGTAGATAGTGCCCCCCTGTAGATAGTGCCATGCAGCCCCCCACCTCCCCCTTGTAGACAGTGCCCGCCAAACAAATAAAACCAAAAACTGTACTCCCCTAGGCCTCATTCCCGCGACGAACTGTGCTGCTCCACATCGCCGATTGGATCCAGTCACGTTGTCACCCTGGCCTGTGCAGGGATCCTGTCCCTGCGCCTGATAGGTTGCAGGCCGAACGGTCTGTAGCCTAGTAAATGGAAGAGCAGTGAGATACCTTCCTGTTCTGGCATAGTGTTCAATAGTATGAGCATCTAAGCCCGGGGGATTCGGAAACAAAAGCAGCGGAAGGGAGCCAGCGCAGCACCCCCTTCCACCTCCTGGAGTGATGCGCTCTGTGCGATGGCACAGGTCGCACACCCCAAAGGCTGGCCCTGCTTATAAGCTGGACATTCAACTGAGGAGCCCAGCCCAAATTATGACACCACGCTCCCCCGCCTCCAAAAGCCAAGCCACGGCTGCACCCAGTATCGGAATTCACTTCACAGATTCAGAAACACTCCTTTGCCACATTTCTACCTAAATACTTTTAAAATAAAAACTGATCTAACCAAATCCCTCACCTGGCCCTTTTTTTATTCCCATAACTCCGCCCACGTTTAACACCTGGCCCAATCCTAGAACCCGCTTTTACCTCTACATATTTTCTCTTTTGTCTTAAAGACAAAGGCCCCGCTATCTTTGGCCCCCTCAACTCCTTTTCCCAGGGCAATCTTGTCCCATCATCTCAACCTACTACTACTATTCCTCCCCTCTGCTTCTTATTTCCCTATAGAGGGAGTCGCAGTGACCCGCCCCCATGGCTTCTGTCCAAAGTTCCGTGTCCTTGACTCCCTTTAGCATACACTCCCTGAGCATACACATGTATTATTAAGCAAAGACACAAGCTACTTTGATGTCAGACACGTAGCTTCTATGGCCAGGTCCTCTTCTTACATAGGGTAAATGGTGCAGCTGTACTGGCCCCCACTCGTGGCATTTCACAGGATGACATTATTATCACCTGATGTACCACGGAGGGTCCCATGGCACTAAAGAAGCCCAGCACAAGAGGTCAACGCGGGCTGGGTTCAGGGTCTAGGGGGAATTTGGGGCAACCTGTGGGGCATCTGAGTCCCTGTATGGGGGAGATCTGAGACAGACACCTGTGGGGGCATCTGAAGCACTGTATGAGGCATCTCTAGCTGGGCATTGGTGGGGGCATATGAGGCTTATACACATTGTTAAAGCAACATTGGGGCTATGACAAAAAATTGCCCATCATTGTATATTTTCTACTGCATTTCCTTCACTCATATAGATTGTGTGGTTAAGGTTTGTACCTCTTTTCCATTTTCAAAGGTTTGAGGTAAACTTTTTGCTTCGGGGAGTAGGGCTGCCTACTGATATTTACCATTGTATTTAGGAAACTTTTTGCCTCTCAATTATTAATTGACCAACCACCATCACAGATTTGATAGGATCTGTCAGTCAATTTTCCTATTGTCCCAAGTCCTGCGTAATTATGCTGTAGTTTCTTTTAACTTTTTGGATACCAATAAAATATCTGGTAAAAATGTTTTTTTTGCATACAATATTTATGGTGGAAAAACCGCTCTAATAAATCATTGATGAAATCCATCTGTCGTCTTATATACAGATAAAAAAGAAACAGCAAGAAGTGCTCGGTTTTCTGGAGGCGAACAGAATTGACTTTGAAGAGAAAGATATCGCATGTAATGATGACAACCGGCAATGGATGAGAGACAACGTGCCCGGAGAGAAAAAGCCCAAGAATGGGATCCCTCTTCCTCCCCAGATCTTCAATGAGGAGCAGTATTGTGGGGTAAGGTGCCAAAATAGAGGGTCATAAAGGCCCATCAGAGTATTGGAGAATCCTCCAGTGGATCCAGGGTATTATTATACATATTTATTTCAAATTGCCATAGGAAATACAGAAGGGTTAAAATCCCTAACATGAGACAATTAAAACAACAAATACAATAAACATGAGCTTAATGAATGACAGACTGGTACAGAAGACGTGAAGACCCTGCCCGTTAGGGATTACTGTCACGATGCGGGGGGTGGACCCACTGGGCCATACCGCGTAGCGGGATGGGCAGCTGGCCAAACAGGTATAGTACAGAGTCTATAGTCCAGAGAGGGTACCTGAGGCAATGTGGACAGCAGCAAGGCAGGATTGGCTGGGACCAGACGGCAGGCAGACGTTGGGCGTAGCGTAGCAGAACAGGCGTGGAATGTGGCACAACACTGCAACAGCTCAACACGGCACTAGATCTGGATAGCACGGGAACAGCATACAGGAACAGAGAACACTAGGAGAATGGAAGACACTAGGGGACCATTAGCAGGACAAACTTTGGGTAACGAACAACGCTCAGGCAAAGAACAAGAGGGCAGGGCCTCTTTTATAGCCCAGTAGCATTCTGGGCTAGATTGCAGACTTCCTGCAATTATGCGTGCACTGGCCCTTGAAGACCGTGCACGCACGGGCACGCGTGCCCTTCAGAGACAGTCTCGATACCTGGAAGTGAGTGCCGGCGCCTCACAGGAGGAAGACGCTGCAAACAACTCGGATGGCCATGGCCATCGAGGGGTAAGTTAGAACAACGTGCCGTGGTCATAGACGTTACAGTATCCCCCCTCTTACGGCCCCACTTCTTGGGACCAGAGCGGGAGAGAAACTTCCTCATGAGGACAGGGGCATCAATGTTCTCTTATGGCTCCTAAGATCTCCCTTCTGGACCGAAACCCCTCCAATCCACTAAATAAAACGTCCTTCCTCCCACCCTCTTGGTGGCCAGAATCTCCCTTACTTCAAAAGTCCCGGAAGTGCCGCCAGGGACCACTGCGGAACTAGGAGTCCTGGAGTAGCGATTCAGGACCACGGGTTTCAGTAAGGAGACATGGAAGGAGTTAGGGATCTTGAGGGTAGGAGGCAGCCGCAGCTTGTAAGACACCGGGTTGATCTGTAGCAGGATTTCGAAGGGTCCGAGGAACCTAGGGGCAAATTTGCAGGATGACACCCTCAGCCGGATATTCCTTGAAGACAACCAGACCTTTGTACCTGGAAGAAACTGAGGAGGAGACGAGTCAGGAACCAAGTCGATCGGACAATCATATGCTCGATGTGGCGGCAAGGTCTCCGCTTCCTTCTTATCGAAGACATCGGAGAACATAGAGAAACAATAAGGCAACTGTAATGATAGGGGTAGGGAAACGGACAAGTGAGCCCTAATCTACCCGCCACTCTGTCCCTGCCTACTTGCAACGACCCGCCCTAGGCGACGGGGTACAACTGGGCGGCGGTCCCTACGCTCAGTAAGTGCACAAGACAAACCTACAAGGGAATATAAAGCAAAGGGAAAGGGGCAGTTGCCCACGGCAACACCGTGAGCAACAGAGTGGTGAACGAGCCAAGTCAAACCAGGAGAGCACGAGGTACAAAACGCAGAGCAGAAGAGTCGTCAGAAAGCCAGGGTCAGAATGGAGCAGGATCAAATTGTTAGGAGCTGTAGCTGGGCCAGGAAACCACACGGAAAGAATCACAAGCAAGGAGGAACAGGAAAGGCAGGTATAAATAGACAGAGGGCGGCAGCTAGCTGAGTCTGGCCAGGCTGCGATAGGCTCTCCCACTCCTAAGCCTGCCAGCCTGATTGGTGGAAGCTGGAGTCAGTCTCAGAGAGATAGACTCAGGTGAAGACTGATTACCTCTGGAAGTTAACTCTGAAGCTGTGCCTGGCAGATCCTTTACAGCAACCCTGGCAATGACTGAAGCGGAGGAGGCTGTAGTGGCTGGATATGACCCAGACAGCGGTCGAGACACGTCGGGCCCCACGGTAGAACCTCTCCAGAGTTCCAGTCCAGGACTGGGGCGTGCAAACGGAGCCAAGACAAACCCAGCAGCATGGGGTTGACGGCCTTGTACAGGACAAACAGGAAGATGAGCTCAGCATCACAAGCTCCCACTTGAAGTTTTAATGGCTTGGTCACAGACACAACTGGGTCAGGCAATGGCAGTCCATCTACCGAGGCAACGATCAATGGCCTTTCCAGTAGGACAGTGGGCAACTGAAGAAGATCCACAAGGTCTTGGCAGATGAAATTGGCTAAGAAGCCAGAATCCAGGTAGGCAGAGACCGGATGGGGCCTCTCGCCAGCAATGATGGTTATGGGAATGAACATTTTGGAGGAGAGTTCTTGATTAAATGCAGTGGAGCCCAGGGTTGTCTCTCCAACCAAACCTAGGCGCTGGGTTTTTCTGGCTTCTGAGGACACAGACGCACGACCTGGCCAGCGAGGCCGCAATATAAACAGTCCAGAGGTGCGCCTGCGCTGTTTCTCCTGGACGGACAATTTTAGCCGATCCACTTGCATCGGAACCTCGGGCAAAGCAGTAGAAGGTGGCAAGAGGGGTTGCTGGAAATTGGGCGCCAGTCTAGGAAGCCGTCTCTCCTGACGAATTTCATGAGATTTCTCCCTCAGCCTTATGTCCACCAAGGCCTCGTTGTTCCAGGATAGTTCTCCTGCCAGGGTATGGAACTGGATGGTGTATTCGCCCACGGAGGTGTCCTCCTGGCGATGGTTAAAGATAGCAGTGGCTGCCGATGAGACTCGTCCTGGCTCCTCGAAAACAGTCCGGAATAACCGCACAAACCCCTGGAAGTCTTGAGTCTTGGGTCCCTGACGTTCCCAGATAGGGTTTGCCCATGCCAGAGCCTTGCCGGGAAGTAGAGACACGATTAAGATGATCTTGGTTCCGTTCGACGGAAATGCTTGGGTGTGCAGGGTAAAATGGATATAGCATTGGTTCAGAAACCCTCAACACGTACTAGCGTCTCCATAGAACCGAGACAGCAATGGCAGTGAGAACCGAGGATCCGAGCCGGAACTGCCAGGAGGTGTAGCAAGCAGGGGGGTCGATCTAAGGAGCTTGCATAGAGGCAGGAAGAGAAGCAGCTAGTGTCCCTAGCTGCTGTGCCATGGAGTCCACTGCCAGAAGAAGTTGATCCTGTCTAGCTCGGTGATCCTGCAGGTCCGCCTGCATGGCTTGGGAGGGTGACATGCACTTGAATTGACCAGTGGAGTCCATGGCGTGCAACCTTCGGAGACCGTCTCGATACCCGGAAGTGAGTGCCGGCCCCTCACAGGAGGACGACGCTGCAAGCAACCCGGATGACCATGGCCACTGCCGTCGAGGGGTAAGTTAGAACCACGGGCCGTGGCCATAGACGTTACAATTACTCTGAGGGAAGGTTATGGTAGAAGCCCTTCATCCGGTAGAGTAGTGGCAGCACGGTTAAAGTAGGTTGTAAGCTTTTCTGTAGAGGTGGGTTTTCAAGTTGCTTTTGAAGCTTTGGATGGCGGGAGGGTTTGAAATGTTGGGGTAGTGAGTTCCAGAGTATGAGTGATGCACAGGAGAAATCTTGAAGCTGATGATATGAGAAGCTGACAAGAGGAGAGTAGAGATGAAGGTCTTGTGAGGATTGGTGATTACGCTTGGGGAAGTATCGGGAGATTAGGGCAGAGATGTATGTAGGGGAAAGGTTGTGCTCAGCCTTGTATGTCATAGTTAATATTTTGAAATGGATTCACTAGATAATGGTTGCCAGTGAAATAACTGGCAGGGTGGGGAGGCAGTAGAGGTCTTGGGGAGAGGTAGATTAACCAGGCATCAGATTTGAGGATCGATTGGAGGGGTGCATGAGTGTTAGATTGGAGGCCACAGAGAAGAATGTGGCAGTGAGATGATGAGCGCATTTACCAACAAGTGGTGTTCGAGTGGGAGACATTAAATGCTCGTTTGGTGAGGTATGTAGAAATAAAAAAAAAAAAGGTAAAGTCTCTCATACCAAGTTGTGGGGAGACTTTGCCACAAGAAGAAATGGTCGATCATGTCAAAGGCAGATGACAGGTCTAGAAGGAGGCGCACAGAGTAATGTTCTGAGGCTTTGGCAGTTAATAGATCATTAGTGACTTAGGTTAAGGCTGTTTCAGTAGAGTGGTGGGGTCGTAAGCCAGATTGTAGATGTGGACGTGGTGCTTAAGGAATTTTGAGGCAAATGGGAGTAGAAAGGGACTGTGAGGACAAAGAGGCTGTGTCAAGGGAAGACACCAGTGCTTATCTATAGGTTGAAGAGATGGGTTAAGGCTGGGATAAAGACAGTAGTGAGACAGTAGTAAGGTTGGGGATGAGGTTCAGAAAACTTCTGACACAATAATGGGTGTTAAAAGTCCAAAAGAAGACAACCCCATTTGGAGGTGACTTTGGAGCTAATCACTTGCCTCGATTTATTATTATTATTTTTTTATATAGGGTAATTCACTAATAAACTATTAGACCTTATTGATATGTCCTGTGTGTTCAATGATAGCAACAAATATTGTGATGTAATTAGTCATTTACATTTTCTGTATAGATGTAGGGTGGACTCTTAGAATAACTTCCTGTGGTGGACCCAAGGAACCCAAGTCCGACACTGACCTAGGGTTTACTTTCTTATGGGTTCATTTACAAAGAACCTATTAGACCTTATTGATGATATCTTCTGTGTGTTCAATCATAATGACAAAGATTACGATGCAATTTGTTACTTTTCTCACCAAAGAAGTTGATCCTCTCAGCCACAATTGGTTTGGTGCTGGCTAGACTGGTATGCGGAGCCTAAGGTGTCTCACTTTTCTTCGCCCTTAACCCCAGCAAGGAGGTATAGACTTTCCCGGTTGAATTTCCAGAACACAGTCGCTAGAGTAGTCACCGATTGGCGTGCATTGTAGAAAAAAAATGTCTGCAAAGTCAGGAAAATAGCCAGGGGTTGTCAACGGACTAGCATTTAGGATGTAACAAGCCGGTGGATGAACCATAGTCAGGAGTCAGGCTAGGAGGCTGGGAACCAGTCAAGAAATCCAAAGGTCGATGCAGGAGCGAAATCCAGGAACAAGCAAAGCTCAATGTCCGGGTCAGAATCAACAGTCTGGAACAATAAGGTCAGGGACAGGAGTCCATAGCAATAAAAGGAACAATACCCAAGCAAGGAAGAACCTTGATCTTCAGGCAAGGAGATGACCGGGGTCTTCTTTAAGTAGACCACCTGGGTGACAGAGGGAAGCGCCAGATGCCGTAGCAACCAGACCCTCCCACAGAGTACAGCAGTAGCTGCAAGAAGAGAGAGAGAGACCATAGTGGGATCCTGGCACAGTATAGACCAATAGCCATGAGTAAGGACGTTGTATTCGTCCAAAACGCGGAGGCACCGCTCAATATTACTTACCATCCTTGTATCTGGGACACATTTCTTTTAAAGCATCTGGAATAAAATTGGAACCAAGTTTCCTTTTAAACTAAACTTCTGCGTCTGCGCTGGATCATTATCTCCATTTTCCTGGCACAGTAGTGACCGCAATTCGATGCAATTGGACTTGTACATGTTCTATATAGATGTAGGGGGGCCCTCTATCATTTTCTCTGATTGGCTAAAGGTGCCCTAGTCTGACTTTGCCAATTTATACAGCAGAACATAGCGGCATCTTATGGCAGCTCCCAAAGAGAGTATTCATGGTACTTATCTCTGTCTTCCGCTGGGCAGGGGCCACCCAATATCCCATGAAGACCGATACAGTTCATTGATATGTCCTCATCACGTAATCAGGATTTATATGTGCGAAAAAGCAAGGGATGATGGACAAAGAGTTACTTTGTGTATGTTCTCTGGCAGGATTTATTGCATATATAACCTTCCCATAACAGTGATTGTATTGCCAGTTGTGCTGAATATGCTCATGTACTAAAAACCCCACACATTTTGAAAAGATCTCTAAAGGGCCCATGTAAGGTGGGAATGGTCCATTGTATTATGGGTGTATTTCCGCATGGAGGCATTGAGTCTATGGCAGAATACAGTGCCTCACGGAAGCACCATATGGCGGCACATGGCGTGATTACAGCTATGTAATACTGAGCCATAGGGACTCTGTCTACCGCTGTACACGCTCCATGTATACGACTTTGCTCTACATAAAATAAATACATTTAATTAAATATCATCCAAATAATAGTTTTTGATTGTGAATCAATCATCAAATTATTAGTAGCTTTGCAGTAATGCACTTACATGAAGCTCAAGGAGTGGATACAACTGAAGCAAACCCTCAGCTGTAGATTTCTAGAGGTTCTTCGACCTTGAGATGTAAACCATAATGTTCTCAGGGCCGGAATTATGGGTGTATGATCTGTGCAATTTCATTTTATCCATCCAATATAATTAAAACCAATATGCACTTAGTACCACACAGCTTTTTCTGGAGCAAAAAAACCCAAAAAACCCAAGTCGCTTTAAAAAAGATTTGTCTTTTAGCTTGCGTATACACCTTTAAAGGGTATGTTCACCTTTGTACAACAATCTACATAATGTATTACATTACTTATCTTGTACTGATCCTGACTTACAGCCTGTATTATTTTCCAGAGCTGCAGGCACAATTCTGCAGGCTTCAGAGCTGAAATCTCCCAGCCTCCCCAGTGATTTGCATTCTGGAAAGTGTTGTCTTCACTGCAGGGGCTGTACAGTAATCTGATGTAGGAAATATCAGTACAATATATCCTATTGTGCAAACGTTTTGGGTAGTTGTGGAAAAATGCTGCAAAGTAAGAATGATTTAAAAAATAAAAAAAATAGAAGTGTTAGGCCCTGTTCACATGGAGTTTTTTTGCATGCAGACAAATCGGCCTCAAAATTCCGTCAGGAATTTGACCTGCCTGCTCTCTCTTTGCAGCGTTTTTTGCGAAAAACGCAATCTCTGCCTCCTCATTGATGTCAATGGGAGGTCAGAGATGGAAACGGCTGAAGAAAGGGCATGTCTCTTTTGTTTTTCCCGCAAACGTTTTTTAACACGCAGGAAAAAACACCTCTGCCTCTCATTGGAATCAATGGGAGGCCAATTTGGGCATTTTTTGGAGCTGTTTCCGACTTTCCCACATCAAAAACAGCGCCAAAATACTCAGTGTGAACTAGCCCTTAATAGTTTTTTTAATTAACAGAAAGTGAATGAACAGAATTCTAAATCAAACCAATATTTGGTGTGACCACCCTTTGCCTTCAAAACAGCATTAATTCTTCTAGGCAGGGGCGTAACTAGGAAAGACTGGGCCCCATAGCAAACTTTTGACTGGGGCCCCCGCTCCGCTGGGTAATGCACAACCCCCCCTTGTAGATAGTGCCTCCCTATAGATTCCACCACACAGCGCCCCCTATAGATAGTGCCATACAGGCCCAAATCCCCCCTGTAGATAACTTCATACAGCCCCCCCTGTAGATAACATCATACAGCTCCCCCTGTAGGTAACGTCATACAGCCCCCCCTGTAGGTAACTTCATACAGCCCCCCCTGTAGGTAACTTCATACAGCCCCCCCTGTAGATAACGTCATACAGAACCACCCCTGTAGATAACGCCATACAGCCCCCCTGTAGATAACGCCATACAGCCCCCCCTGTAGATAACGCCATACAGCCCCCTCTGTAGATAACGCCATACAGCCCCCTGTAGATAACGCCATATAGCCCCCCCTGTAGATAACGCCATACAGCCCCCCCTGTAGGGAACGCCATACAGCGTTCCCCCCCTCCCAAAAAAATGCGACCTACAGTGTGTCCTACAAAAGACATGTATCCCCTATCCACAGGATAGGGGCTACATGTGTGATCGCTGGCAGCGATAGGGAGAACGGGGGACCGAAAGTCCCCCGAAGTTCTCCATGACTAACCTCTGACTTCCGGCGTCTGCGCAGCTCAATAAAAATGAAAGGAGCACTGGTCACGCATGCGCACAAGCACGACCGGCGCTCCATTCATTTCTACGGAGCTCCCGACACAGACCCCGGAAGTCCGAGGTTTGTGATGGAGAATGTCAGGGGACTTTCAGTCCCCCGTTCTCCCTATCACTGCCAGCGATCACATATGTATCCCCTGTCCTGTGGATAGGGGATACATGTCTTTTGTTTAATGGCCGAGCGGGGAGATACCTCCCTACTCTGCCAGAGTGTTCAGTGGCGTCGCGCTGTAGTAGCCATAGCGGCTGCTAGCGAAGCCTCCGGCCATGGTGGGGGCCCAGTGTCGGCGGGCTACACGGGCCGCCTCATGCCGCGGGCCCCGTAACAGCTGCTATGACTGCTACGGCGGTAGTTACGCCACTGAAGATAAGTAATGTGTGTAACACAGTGATTACACCAGCCGCATAGTGAGCGCAGCTCTGGAGTATAATACAGGCTGTAACTCAGGATCAGCACAAGATAAGTAGTGCAATTTTATATACACAGTGACTCAACTTTTTTGTCTATGTATAAACTATAAGGGTATGTTCACACGCACTAATTACGGACGTAATTCGGGCGTTTTTGCCCCGAATTACGTCCGAAAATAGCGCCTCAATAGCACTGACAAACATCTGCCCATTGAAAGCAATGGGCAGAAGTTTGTCTGTTCACACGAGGCGTAATTTACGCGCCGCTGTCAAATGACGGAGCGTAAATAGACGCCCGCGTCAAAGAAGTGACCTGTCACTTCTTGGGGCGTAATTGGAGCCGTTATTCATTGACTCCAATGAATAGCAGCGCCAATTACGTCCGTAATGGACGCGGCGTTCAAGCGCCTGCACATGCCGTTACGGCTGAAATTACGGGGATGTTTTCAGGCTGAAACATCCCCGTAATTTCATCCGTTACGGACGCCCTCGTGTGAACATACCCTAAATTGAGTTTATATGGGAACATTTAATTTAAATACAGACACCATATCAGTACCATTTCTTGTATAATCTAATAAATGTAGCAGAGTTTTCGCAGTGTCCTTTTTCAAACCAGTCTGTTTTTTTTCCAGGACTTTGAGTCTTTCTTTGATGCTAAGGAAGGGAATGGAATTCATGTGTTCCTAGGTCTGGCTCCACCTGCAAGCACAAAGGTAAATGATACTAAATGACATTATATTGCATGATATTACATTATATTGTATGACAGTATATTATATAACATATTTTTTGACTTATTACATGATATTTTATTATAGTATATATTCTATTACAGTATATTATGACGTGATATTATAATATATTACTATATATTACATTTTCTTCAATTACAGCATACTATGACATTATATTACTTGATATATACTATATGACATGACATTATATTACAGTTTATTAAGTTATATTCTATTATGGTATATTATATGACAGTATTGTGTTAGATTATTTGACATATTACATTTTATTCTATTACATATTATGACATGATATTTGACATATTACATTATATTCTATTACAGTATATTAGAGTATATTGGCATATTCCATGCCTCTCCTATATCTGGTTTGGTAAATTTTCACATTATGCTAGTCATATTTACTCTCAGGTACTTATAAATGTATCATCATCTCTTATGTATCACAGAAATGACGGTATGTTATTTCTGTAGGGGTTATAAATTTTATAGTCGTTCTCTATAACTAATTTCAACTAAAATATTATTATTGTTTTCTCAGTTCTCGGAATACAAAACACTCATTTGTTTTTGTATTACTTCTAGTCTGTGAATGAGCTTAGTGCCATCTAGTGCTCATCATGGGCATAGTCCTGCCAGTTATAACATCAACAAAACAATAACACATACATAATAAATAATACATATTAAAAATGAAACAACACCGAGAGATCCCGTCTTACAATACACGCCACCTCCTACATTATGTAAGTGGCGCTGCCAGTATGCAGCAAGCTCAAATATGACTCATTAACAAGTGAAGAACGACCTTCTCTATCTCCTTAAAGGGATTGTCCAGGATTAGATTTTTATGGGTTGTGTCTGGTATTGCAGTTCAGCCCCATTCACTTGCAGTGAGATGAGCTGCAATACCAGACCCAGCCCATGGACAGGCATAGCAATCTGGGGACAACCCTTTTAAAGGCTATGTGCACATTTGAACTGGTGTGTTTTGTTTTGTTTTTAAAGGAAGGGTGTCGCGAAAAAAATAAAAATTTATTATCAATTTGCCTTTAGTGTGTTATTAAATAAAATAAATGTTATTTATTTGTGTTTTTGTGTTTTACTTTTTTCTTTTTTCTTACTTTTACTTCACTTTGGGGGCTGCCATTTTTTTTTTCATCTCTGTATGTGTCGATTAACGACACATACAGAGATGGAATACGGCACACACAACCCCATAGAGAATGCGAACGGGAGCCGTTCCATTCACTATAGTGTACGCCGTCTGTGTGGGAACGGCGCATGCGCAGCTCCCACACAGTCCAAAAGGAAGGTCTTCGGCAGAGCCACGTCCGGCGCCATTTTCATGTGGACCAGAAGCCGCGGCCGGACAGTAAGATGACTACTTCCAGGCGCGGCTTTCGGACATATGTTCCAGGCAGCGAAGACGCGAGGAGTAGGATCGGAGGCGGCAGCGGCGGCAGGAGCAGGTAAGTTATGTTTGTGTATGTGATGTTTGTGTATGTTCGTGTTATACTGTCTGATTACCACTGTATCTAATCCTCCTACACTGTGTGCCGCCATTTTCTGAGCGAATGCACATTGTAGGAGGATTAGAAGATTCAACCCCCTCCTTTCTCCTGGCACTAGCCAGAATAAGGGAGGGGGGATTGTGTGAGCTCACAAGAGCGTGTGTGTCTACACCAAATTTGCAGCATAAAGCAATGAGGTTGCTTTACTACATTGCAATGCTGCAATTTTGGGAATTGCTCCCTCTAGTGACCAGCACATGGAAATGTTATAAATTAGAATCTAATTTATAATATTTCCTGACTTGTGAAAAAATTAAAAAAATTAAAACAATGTTTAATCACTTAAATAATAACTGTTTAACTGAAAAAAATATATATATTTCTAGCGACACATTCCCTTTAATAAAAATGTCTATCGGTGTGTTTGGTGTAACTTTCTAATTAAATTGTATTAAAAATAATTTAAACTTTTTGAAATACAGCTGCTTTGTATTCTGTATACCGAGCAGCTGTATCATGCGCGAAGACCTGAATCCGTCAGGTCAGCAGGACTGATGGGATCAGTGCCAGCGGTTCCTGTGTGTGTCTGACACGCAGGATCAGGCTGTTTCTGATCACATCTAAGTTCATAACTTAGATGTGATCCCGTCAGTGCCGCTGACCTGACAGATGCAGGTTTCAGCTCAAGATACAGCTGTTCTGTATACAGAACACAAAGCAGCTGTATCTCAAAAAGTAAAAATTAAAAAAAAACAGTGTTTTGAATGATACACCAAAAAAAAACAAAAAAACATTTCAAATGTGTACATAGCCTCAGATGCCTCCACTACTCACTCAGCTTTGCTAGACCACGCTCACTTTTGTAATCAATGGACACACTGATGTCAATGGTTGCTGGTCAGTTTCCCTGATCAACTCCGTGTCAAAAAAATATGTAATTATTAAAAGGATCTGGCAGGGGTAAATACTTTTTCACAGCATTGTATGTTTCGCATGTTATTAAATGTTCTGAGCAGTGGAGATGGGATACCATAATGATCAGAGGAACAGGAATTTTTCTGGAACTCCATTCAGAAATTCTGTGAAAAACACTACAGTCCACTTCTCCCCAGTCTGAAATGACTGATAACAAAAAACAATAGCTTACATTTAACAGCAAAACAAATGAAGATGAGATCTAAATAAATCCTAAAATATTGCATCTTTCACACGTAACTGGAGAACACACAATAGGCTGACATTATCTGTTTGCTGCAGCTCACTTTCAGCTTTGCTGTGTAGACTGTGACACAGGCAGCTGAGTCATATTGTTATCATTAGAAGTCAGCATATTTATTGATAGATGACCGTTTAATTGTATTACTGGAGGCCTAGATAAAGCCACTGCTTGCTTGGTTTCCGGGGGGAGGGGAGCTATCAATGGAAACTGTATTAATCTATGGACACATTTCTGACCATTAACTCCCAGCTGCCACAAAGGAAAGAAGCGTTTTGCTGTGCAAATGTTGGCCAGGCAAAAAAAAAAAATATATATATACACGTGCCCTCCTGGGGGTGAGGCTTGATCACATCTAGATAACTACACCAGGGAATTGGGATATTTTTATCAGTTGTGATTATTGAAACACAAGTTACTGCAAAGACTGAAGAGAGTTACAGTCTCCGCGTGTCCATCAATAGTCTATGCTGGCAAATCTTACAGCAGTGGAGGATGTGTAACTGCATGACTAGGCAGAGCCGCCAGGAGCATGGGAAAGCTGGATGGCAATTCAAGGGGCAGCCATATTGATTTGTCGCCCAACTTTCATGGAAACAGAGAGAAATGGCTTGACAGAATGGGGACAACTCAAGGACTCATTTTTATTGGGAATTTTTTTTATTTTAGGGGGAAATGTAATGCCTCATGAGTAGTAGGAAATAGGACTATTCCGCCAACTATATAGTCCATTATGGTAGCCACCCTTACAGGATTCATATTACTCTCTGCCTCTTAGTTGTAGCCTATGTAGAGTGGAGCCAGGGATCGGTGCCACTTTCTCCCTCCACTTATAAGATCATGTCCTTGGTGTTGCCATACGGGAACGTCATACAACAGAATGGGGGTGATGAGGAGATTAGACTAGACAATTGCACTACGTTATTATGTGGTGTGTATAGAGACCATAGAGCCCCATGACAGCTCACACAGGAAGCTGAGATATGAGGTGCTATTTGCTGGGTTTTCACACTGTAGAATTGATTTATTAGTTAACGGCGACATGGAGGGAAACCTGTTGTCACCAGTGGTTTTCCTTCCTTCACTTGACTTTCAAAATAATAGCTGTGCTTGATTAAAAGTTTCATCAAAAATTGTATATTTTAGGTATGGACGATATTTCGGTTCCGTTTTCTCAGCACTGTATGGTGGTGTATGTTTCTTTTCGGGGTACTGGATGGTTATATTATTTTTATATTTTTACATTAGTAGCATTGATTGGGCCCTGTGTGGTGGTGGTATTTGGGCACTTTATGATGGTTTTATGTAGGCACTGTATAATGGAATTGTATTGCTATAAATGAGCACTGTGTGATAGTGTTATTTGGGCACAGTATGAAACATTATTTGTGCACTTTATGCATAGTGACAGTAGGCCGAGATGTCAGCACTGTTCAACGTTGCGTGTCGCGGAGGTTGGGAGAACAAAAATGAATGGGAAGTGGGCGGAGGTGAATGCTTCACGGACAGATCGTCTGATTAGAAGAATGGCGCGCAGTGATCAATTCTGTACTGCAAGTTAAATTGGATGTCACATCCCAAGCCTAAGGCGGCAACCAGTGTCGACACAAACCATCACAAGGAGTTTGCACCACATTGGGCCAGACGGCAACGGAGGCTGGAATGGAGGTCTGTCCTCTTCAGTGATAAGTCCCACTTTTGTCTCGAGCGCAATGATAGCCGGAGATTGGTTTGGAGACCACGTGGGCAATTCCATGAAGAGGCCTTCACAAGAGTGTGTCACACTGGTTCTACTCCCGGGATTATGGTGTGGGGTGGCATAATGTACGGTAGCTGGACCCCTCTAGTCTTTATTTCAGGTACACTAACAGCTCAGCGTTACATTGATTCGTGGAACCGGTGGTACGGCCATTTCACCAAAGTGTCCCAGAAGCCGTTATTCGACAGGACAACGCCAGGTCGCATGTTTCTCGTGCTACTGTGAGCAGCCTGTTTGGCCTAAACGTGCTAAAATGGCCTGCAGCATCTCCGGACTTGTCTCCCATCGAGCACATCTGGGACCTCATTGGTCGGCAATTGCAAACGGAGCTGCCAGCAGCCAATCTTGATGATTTGCGTGCCCAAGTGCATTCAGCGTGGCAAAACATTCCTCAGACATCCATTAATAACCTCATTGATAGCTGCCAAGGCGTGGAAGTGCGTGTATGTCTGCGCGCGGACCTCCTACTCGACACTGAATAAATCCAAGATGTTTGGAATATTATGTTTCCATTTTTTTATCATTAACATTTTTAATTATTTTTTTAATTCTATAGCTGCCACTATTTAATGGGCATCATGCATGACGGCATAATTTTATCGTTGTTGAGAATGTGATTGAGTACTATACTGGTTACGATCTAACATAAAATATCTCCATAAATACGTGTTGATGATATCACCAGATCGTTTTTTATAAACTGCACTTTTACAAGCCGCCGACTAAAGGTTTCATGGCCCTTTAAGCAGATTCCCTTCCTGCTGTTTGCTGAGTGTAAACTTGTCCTCTGGGCTTTCCCATTATCCTATTAAATAAGGCTGAGCCCACACCACACGGTATGATGGGTGCAGCCTCACAAATGGCAGAGGCGGCATCGCACAGCCTGGTATACAGCGGTATATGTCATATAATATGCATGTATCTGTGTGAGCAGATGGCTGCTGTCATGTGTGTCGTTCAGATCAGCTTAGACCTGATTAGCTGCAGTCCAATATGTCACATTCTAGTATGAAATGGGTTGTCTCTTCAGGAGTGATTAAATATGGCGGGATCCGGCAGCCAACAATAAACCGCCGCACACTCCAGTGTATTCATCTCACGCGACCCCAATGTCTTCTACACGTCTGTTGTATCTACAATCAAGCTCGCCCCCTTGTGGCTGCATGTGGATATCACATCAGACTACGTTTCATTTTATTATCTCCAGACCGTTACCCTTGTTAAATGCAAATGATCAACTATTAAAGTTGGTCTTGTACGGGTATATCCACTTTCGCAACCGATGCTTTTTAGCAACTCGCGTTTTTTATGGCCGTTCTTGGAGCTGTTTTTCTATAGAGTCAATGAAAGACGGCTGCAAAAACGGCTCAAGAAGTGACATGCAGTTCTTTTTCGTGGGCGTTTTTTTTACATGGCCGTTTTTCAAAAGGGCCGCGTCGATACAGAACGCCGTTTTTCCCATTGAAATCAATGGGCAGATGTGTGGACGTGTTCTGCTTCCGATTTTTTGGCCGTTTAAGGCCTGAAAAACGGACGAAAATAAGCCATGTGAACATACCCTAAAAATCTCCAGTTTTGGGCAGGAGTTGACACAGACAGCAGAAAGCCCCTGTGCAAGAACAGTAAATGGGCACCTTGCTCTCCAATAGCTCATCATAGAGCACCCCCTGTGTGTCACCCCAAGTATAACAATCCATCAGTAATTGTAACCATCTAATTCTTTAGCTCCGTCCCAGATTTTGTTGTGGATCGGCAGCATAACACAGTAGCAGCAGAACGGATGAGATGTGAACAAATCTCCTCCACACGCTGCGTAAATTATAAGCGGAGAAAACGCTATGAAATTGACCTGCGTTGCGTTTTTTTAATCCGCAGCATGTGAATTGTATTCACGTAATCGCTGCTTTTGTGTTTCGAGTTTTCCCCATCGCATTCAATGGGGAAGGTAAAACCTGCAACAAATAACAGATGTTGCGTTTTGTGCGGTGGAAGAGCAGGGATTCTGCCGCCAAGAACACAACTCAGAAAAAAAAAATCCTATACTTACCCAGAATTCTGTGCTTCTTCGTCCAAAATAATCAAGACCCCAGACCAGACCCCGTAAGATAATTCAAACCCTGACCAGACACCAACATTAATTGAGATGCCATATGAGACCCCCAATTATATTCAGACACAAGACCCCAAAATGTATTCAGACCAGACTGGTGCAGAAGAGGACCATGGAGCGACGAGAAGTAAGTTGTGACCACTCCCCGCGCCTTCTGCATTATTGGTTGAGCTTTTCCATCAGTCTGAGGAGGACGGCGCTCATTGGTTACGAAGTTCTCCTGCTAGGTAAATGGGCGGGCTTATCAGGCTGTAATTCTGCATGGCATTTTCAATAATATTGTGGCCCCGCCTACTGCGAAGTGGCGCCCTAGGCGGTTGCATACGCCATGTACCCCTTGGCCCGGCCCTAACCATGGCAGCCGTATTAGTTGTTACCCAGATTTCCCAAATGCAGATCTATCCGAAAAACGGCTGAATAAAATGTGTAACATGCGGAATATTTGTCTCTGACCGATGTGGATTATCTGTTCTCTGTTTAGATTAGCGACACCCCTGCTGTGACCGACGAAAAGCCAGAGGAAAAGCAGGAAGAGTCCGACGCTAATCCTTCTGAAGAGAAGCCGGTATGATATATCATTATTATTATTATTATATTGGGTATCCATTACGGCTAGACGAATAATTAGGCCCAGTCCACACTGAGTTTTTTTGACGCGGAAACCGTGTCGGAAAACGCGCCAAAAAACATCAGAATATGCCGCCCATTGATTTTCAATGGGAGGCAAACGCGTTTTTTCCCCACGTGTGCGGTAAAAAAATGCTCGCGGGAAAAAGAAACGACATGCCCAATCTTCGGGTGTTTACGCCTCTGACCTCCCATCGACATCAATGGGAGGCAAAGAAAGCGTATTTCGCTGCGTTTTTGCCTGTGGCGCTCAATGGGCGAGAGCGAAAATGCCGCAAAAAACGCTGCAAAAAAAAACTCTGTGTGAACTCAGCCTTACACTCAGCTCGTGGCAAATAAAAGACATTTGTTGCGACCTGTGGGAGTGAATTTTCACACTGCGGAGTGATACCTCACCTATTCTAATGCTCTCGGCCAATAGGATCTATTTACACGGTGCGCTCTACCAGCGTATATTTTCCACTCTCCGCTACACTACACGTTATACAGTAAAAACAAAGGTACGGTGACACATTGTGGTCCGGCATACCCCATAAGGACACTCTTTTGACATCCGCCGCGTGTACAGGGCACCGTGGATACATTTAGTGGGTGCAAATAACAAGATGTGACAGAGCAGGAGTCCGATTTCAGGGATGGGAATCAATGTGAAGAAAATGTTGTAGCCGATCACATTTCCCAAACCTGCTTGCACGCTATTTGCCGCGTTTTTCGGCTGCGGCCATTGAGCGGCAAAAAACATAGGGAAAAACGCTTTCTCTGCTTCCCATTGATGTCAATGGTAGGTCAGAGACGGAAATGCCCGAAGAAAAGGCATGTCGCTTCTTTTTCCCGCAAGTGTTTTTTTTTTCCGGCTCCCATTAAAATCAATGGGAGGCGATTTCTGCCGGTTTTTGCTGCGGTTTCCATGGCAAAAATCGCGGCAAAAAACTCTGTGTGAAAAGGGCCTTAGACAGGTCCCTTGACAATAAGCTGATCAGAAATTGTCCCCCTGCTGGGACCACCAGCGATCATTTGTAATATGTTGGAAACCTGGCAGCAGTGTTCAGTTTTCCTGCAGTGCCACCACAGGAGAAATTAAGTATTACACAGTGCCCATTCATATTAATAGGTTGTATGTGTAATACAGGACAGGACAGGTCCTCCAGAGTGAGAGACGCTCTTTGTAACTGCTCTCCATTCTGGCCAAAAAATGAGGATCCTGAACTGAGGACCCCCCTCTATTAACTCAGAATTCCCTAGTAGGGTGTATGAAAATGGGTTTTCTAAACTGGACAACCCCTTTTAATTCTACTCTATGATGGGCACCCAACTAATACAGAAAAATGAAAATCCTGCAGACTGACAAACACTGTGGGGAAGTTGTTCTTCTGTTTATTTTTAGCGTCCATTTGTAATCTTTCTACAAGTCTTTCTTAAATTACTTTTGCAGGAAGAGCCAGAAACCGCGGCAGCAGAAGTGGAAGCAGAAGTGGCCGAGGAGGTAAGATGGAGCCAGTAACAATACGAGGCGCCTTCATGAAGGACCAGTAACATCTGTTATATGGTTCTGACTATATCTGCCATATCACCCAAGTTTTTGAGACCGGTAAGAGCGACAACATGGCTCCACTTGTAACCAGGGCCGGCCTTAGGTTGGATGACGCCCTGTGCGGGACTCTATTGCCGCCCCCTACACAAACCAAAAATTAACCACATATATAGACACACTGGAACATATATACTGTACATACAAGAAGACAGATATTTAGACATACAGGCAAATATACATACACACATTCTGGAATATGTACATACAGGTAACCTATATAGACGTGTACACACACACACACACACACACACACACACACACACACACACACACACACACACACACATAGACACATACTGTATATATACATACACACACACACACACACACACACACACACACACTGTATACACACATAGACACATACTGTATATATACACACACACACACACACACTGTATACACACATAGACACATACTGTATATATACACACACACACACACACACACACACACACACACACACACACACACACACACAAACACTGTATACACACATAGACACATATTGTATAGACACACATATACACACAGACACACACACACACACACACACACACACACTGTATACACACACAGACACATACTGTATATACACACACACACACACACACACACACACACACTGTATACACACATAGACACATATTGTATAGACACACATATACACACAGACACAAATAGGTACTCACCATCCCTCCATGCTGACAGGATCGCAGGCTTCTTGCAGGACAGGCTGTGGGCAGAGTTTCCTTCTCTTCTCTGGCTTCTTGGCTCTTATTTACTCTGTGTGTGTAACTAAGAACAGAGCACAGAGTAGATGCAGAGCCCAGTGGCGCCCCCTACATGCTAGGAGGGTCACGGGTGCAGCACCCTGTGTGCTCGTACAGCTCGCACACCCCTAAGGCCGGCCATGTTTGTAATGCTCATATTTATATATGAATATCCTGTCATTGTGCCATATTGTCCCTGGATATAATGCGCTGGACAGTTCCCAGATCGTGCACACATTGTCTGGAAAATGCCAGGTAGTGCCCAGAGGGCGGACATAGCATTGCTGCAACCTGTGCAGCTGCACAGGGGCCCAGTAGGTAGGGGGGGGGGGGGGTCCACTGCCACCTTAAAAGCCACTTTGTACTGTCTATTGAATTGTGTGTATGAGCTATTGACAATGGCTCAAAATTATTGATGATTTGTTAGGTACATGACGGTGGGGTGTTCTCTGGTGAGATAATGGAGAGTAAGGGGCCCACATACTGTTCTTGCACGGGGGCCCTGTGCTGTCTATGACTGCCAATGGCCCAGACACAGCCCCAATTCACCATTTGCAGCATACAATGTACTGTATATAGATTGCCCAGATACATAATGTGTACTATATCGCCCAGAATCCCATTTTCATTTAAGATTGTGTTAAACAGTCCACAGATAACGCCAAAGAGTACCCACATAGTGCCATATGGTGCTTATATAGGGCCAAATTCTGCCTACATAGTGCCATATTAGACTCCGATAGGGCCATATTAGACTCAGTGCCCACACAGTACCCCCATAATAGAGCAGACACCACTTGCCTCCATGTTCCCACACTGAAAGAAGAGCAGGAGAGGTATACTGCCCCCTGCTGACAGCATCAGGTGAAACCAGTAATGCTTTCTGTGCCCCCTCACACTCCAGGAGGAAGCAGAAGCAGATAACGAACAAGAAGGCGAGGAAGAGGAGGAAGGAGCGGAAGAAGAATCCTAAAGATCAGTACTGTCTCTGTTTTGTTATTCAGGTATTGCCTGGAGACTATAATTCCAAACCATTATCCTTGCCAGTACAAGCTGAAACACTCCTCTACTCTATACATTGTTTTTTTTATGTTGTTAGCTACTTGTACCCATTATAATTATTAAAAGTGAGCCAATACTCGGACTTGTGTTTATACACAGCATCTAAACAAGACAACTTGCAGTGTAAAGCATGGTGGCGGCAGTACGCTGAGCCACTGATGAGACCGTGATTAGACTACCTCAGACTCCCAATAGACAATGCAATTGAGTTGGAGACAGTCACTGATCATAACTGTGTCCTAATGGAGAAGAACGTATGGAAGTGTGGGGAGAACATACCGACTCCAAGTAGTAATATTCCTTAACGTTCGATTGTGTGGTCTGTTTTAAGGACTGAAAAGCGACTGACTGACTTTTTTAATTACCTGAGGCACTGGGTTTTATATGATGGTATAGAAAAAAAACATTCTGCATATGTGATTTACCCAAAAATTTATATCAATGTAAAATATCAATGAAAAAGCCTGTGTTACTCTGCCATCTAGTGGCACATGAGCACACTACAACTGCACACAGCACAGTACCATTTAAAGGGAAACTAATACAATAAAAATACAGTAATTACCGGTATGTCATTTATAAAAATGTATAGTACAGTTAGACGTTTCTTGTGTTATTGTAGCACAATGTACTGCCTTGTGTCTCCTTCATGTCCGTTGCCCATTTTAGTAGTCACCGGTGATGCTGTAGTTCAGCCTGGTATTTTATGGTATATAAGCGACGTCCTTCTGTGCACAAATATATTTAAAACAAAGATAATTCTGATTTCTCTAAACACTACAAAAATGTATCAATAGGAAAATTGACAGAAATTCCCCTTTAAGGCCCTTTTTTATATCCCAGATCCAATTAATAAATAAAGGGGTGGTCGGCTTTAGACAAACCCTTTTGGTTAGAAGAACCCACCGAGGATAAGCTGATCACAGGGTGTCCCCCTGCTGAGAGACCTGCAGCAATGAACTGTTATCTGGGGAAGAAACTGACAGCAAGCGTTCAATTTCCCTGCAGCGCCACCACAGGAGAAATTAAGTATTACACAGTCCACCTTGATATCAATAGGCTATCCGCGTAACACATGTACATGTCGGGTCCTCCAGAGCTAGAGACGCTCTTTGTAGCCGCTCTCTCCTCTGGCTAATAGACGAGGGTCCTGAATGAGAGACTCCCCTATTAACTCAGAATTCCCTATGGGTATGTTCACACGGCAGCGTCCGTTACGGCTGAAATTACGGTGCTGTTTTCAGGAGAAAACAGCACCGTAATTTCAGCTGTAATGGCATGTGCAGGCGTCTTTCTCTGCGTCCATTACGGACGTAATTGGAGCTGTTTTTCCATGGAGTCCATGGAAAACGGCTCCATTTACGTCTGAAGAAGTGACAGGCACTTCTTTGACGCGGGCGTCTTTGTTACGCGCCGCCTTTTGACAGCGACGCGTAAAAAAAATGCCCGTCGGCACAGAATATCGTAAGACCTATTAAAACGCCCGAATTACGTCCGTAAATAGTGTGTGTGAACCCAGCCTAATAGGCTTTCTGAAAATAGGTTTTCTAAACCAGACATCCTCTTTAAGTTTTAGGATATTGGCATAAAAAAAAGTGAAATAAAAAAAATATACAATAAAAATTGTAATAAAAAAAAATTACAAAAAAGAAACAAAATCAAGCGATTTATTGACCGCTACTACATGTCATTTACACAGGCCAATTATCGTTACTATCATTCGCCGATCATACTGATAATTGGTCGGTGTAGTAAGGCTTCGTTCACATCTGTGTTGGGACGTTCATGGGTTCCTTCGGACCTTGCCGTCAGGGGAACCCACGGAATCCAAACTGAAACAATTGGAAACCATAGGTTTCCGTTTGCATCACTATTGATTTCAATGGTGACGGATCCGGTGCAAATTTGTGTAAGAGTTTCCTCGTTTTGACAGAATCAATACCGTAGTCGACTGCGCTATTCGTTCTGTCAAAACGACAGAACCCTTACACAACGGTGACAAACAGAAACCATTTTCACCGGATCCGTCCCCATTGAAATCAATGGTAATGCAAATGGAAACCTATGGTTTCAGTTTGGACTCCATGGGTTCCCCTGACGGAAAGGTCCGACGGAACCCATAACCGGAGCACCGACGCAGATGTGAACGAAGCCTTAGGTGGAGTCTACGTGTACACCGCTAGTTTTAGTGGGTGGCAAACTGGGTAAGTGCACAAGGCCCCCCAATTCCTAGGGGGCTGCCAAGGACTGGACTTCCAGGAGCAACCTGAGAGCGGAGTATTTAAACCAGAATATGGACCAGCAGGGTCCCTACCATTAACCCTCTTACTGCCGTAGACCACCCTGGGCTTTACCATTAACCCCTGCACTGCCCTAGACCACCAGGGACTTTACCATTAACCCCCTAACTATTTAGGGAAACGGCAACGTGCGGTCTCAACCTAAGTCTTATATTATTTTTCTTTCAGGCCACCCAAAATAATTGTCACGTAAATGAACTGCACTCGGCCACTAATCTGCGATTTGTTTCCACAAACAATTCTCTGGAATTCGACACGACGCCTCCCGATAAGTACGAAGACCAGCTCCGCTGAGCCCCCTTCTGGCACCTTAGTTCTCATTTCCACCAGCGGTTTTCACGTGGGTTCAAGTCATTTGCGGTGGTGAACTTTGCACTGGATGTCCTCAGGATTTCTTACAAACTGGGTATTGTTGATGTGATTTGTAATAAAGTTAGAAATAAAACTTATTTTCTTTTTCAAGGAGACCTGGGAAAGTTGTTGTTTTTTTAAATATTTTTCTGTTTGTTTTGTCCAAATAAGAGAAGATGGACGGATAATCTGTGGGTCTTCTGTAACCAACAAATGGCCTTATTGCTCACAGCAGCCAATCACAGTGCTGTTTATAAATATAAATCCTGAGCTCTGATTGGCTGCTGAGATCCTTTTGATATATGCGGTCGCTCGTTTCATGTGGGAGTACATGTAACTATTTATCTGCTGAAATACTCTGTGCTGCTGGGGAGCCGTGCTCCTAAGTAACTCTTAGGCCTCATTTACACGAGCGTGTGCGTTTTGCACGCGCAAAAAACGCTGCGTTTTGCGCGCGCAAAAGGCACTTGGCAGCTCCGTGTGTCATCCGTGTATGATGCGCGGCTGCGTGATTTTCGCGCAGCCGCCATCATAGAGATGAGGCTAGTCGACGCCCGTCACTGTCCAAGGTGCTGAAAGAGTTAACTGATCGGCAGTAACTATTTCAGCACCCTCGACAGTGAATGCCGAACACAATATACACCAACCTGTGAATAAAAAAAGACTTTCATACTTACCAAGAACTTCCTGCTTCCCCCAGTCCGGGCTCCCGGCCGTTGCCTTGGTGACGCGTCCCTCTCTTGTCATCCGGCCCCACCTCCCAGGATGACGCCGCAGTCCATGAGACCGCTGCAGCCTGTGATTGGCTGCAGCCTGTGCTTGGCCTGTGATTGGCTGCAGCTGTCACTTTGACTGAACTGTCATCCCGGGAGGTCGGACCGGAGTTATCGGTAAGTCAGAACGTCTTTTTTTTTTTTACAGGTTCATGGATTTTCGGAGCGGAAGTCACTGTCCATGGTGCTGAACCAGTTTAACGCTTTCAGCACCGTGGACAGTGACTGTCTCCTGACGTCGCGTACCCGAACATTTTTTACCGGTTTCGGTCAAAACGAGTTTGGCCGAACCCGGTGAAGTTCGGTGCGCTCATCTCGAATTTGACACTCCGTTTGGATGTTTGTAAACAGAAAAGCACGTGGTGCTTTTCTGTTTACATTCAGGAGTTTGACAGCTCTTGCGCGAATCACGCAGTTCGCACGGAAGTGCTTCCGTGCGGCATGCGTGGTTTTCACGCACCCATTGACTTCAATGGGTGCGTGAGTGCGCGAAAAACGCACGATTAGGCCTCATTTACACGAGCGTATTATACGCGCGTGCGACGCGCGTGCTTTTCACGCGTGTCGTACGCACCTATAATAGTCTATGGGGCTGTTTAGACGATGCGTGTATTTTGCGCTGCGTGAGTGCGTTGCGTAAAACTCACGACATGTTCTATATTCTTGCGTTTTTCACGCAACACGCACCCATTGACTTCAATGGGTGCGTGAAAACAACGCATGCCACGCGGACGGTCCTGCGTTGCATGCGCGAAAAACACGCAAGAGCTGTTATGTCCATTCTAATTAGTCTATAAAGCTACACAAAGCTACTCCAAACCAGGAAGTGCCTGCCTTTCAAGTGCGAGGGGGCAAGTCTAGCCAGTGCCAGGAGAGTTGTCTGCGGATAGTTTGGAGTGTTTCACAGCCATATACTACAGCCATGCCGCGCGGGATGGATGTGGAGCGCCTCATACTTTTTGTCCAGGAGCATCCAGCGATATGGGATAACAGATGTGAGGAGTATCACAACAGGACGGTGAAGGAGGACGCATGGGAGTTGGTGGCCAAAAACCTCTTTGGGCAAGAGTGGGAGACAGGCCGAACCCGTGACCGCACTCGGTTGGGTGAGTACCTGGCATTTTCTGTCAATGCCTGTCATGCCTATCGAAAACCTGGGCCCTGTATGTGTATTGCGCACATGAGCACGAGAAACTTTGGTGGAGCAGGTGCTTCCCCTCGTCCCACCGCATTGCCATTGCAGGGCCCTTCATTTTGTAGTGAGAGGTGATAGTTCTTATGGCGTGTTATGTTTTTGTTACATACACCAGTCCAAGATATCAAGACACGGTGGCGGAGCTGCCGTGATCAATTCAGGCGAGAGATGGGTGACAAGGGACGCAGCGGAGATGGGGCATCTCGCAAACGGCCCTACATTTATACTAAGCAGCTGATGTTCCTGAAGGACATCATGGATATGCGCACGTAAGCATTTATGTCGTTGCATGAGTGTAATGTGTGTTTGGCCAGGTCCTGTCTGCCAACGTGTTGTTGTGGGCATTGTTAGATTTTGTACTCATATTTTTTTTGCTCCTTGTAGAACCACCGACAATTTGGAGGACACAGCAGAGGAGACTGACGTGGGGGAGTCTGTGGCCAAACCCCCTGCTCCCAATATCCTGCCACCCAGCCCCGAGCCGACACCCCAGGAGCCCGCACCAGGCCAGTCAGAACGGCCGGTTGGCTCTCCAGCCCAGGAGCGGCCCGTGCGAGCCCGCAGTCGGCGTGTTCGTGCCCCACAGCCCTCCACATCTGCCCAGGTGGATACGCGGGTACTGGACTATCTGAGGCGAGCCGCAGAGGAGGATGGCAATGATGCCTTCGGCCGCAGCATTGTCCCCCTCCTACGCCTGGTGCCGATGGACCTTATGGGCCGTCTGCAGGCGTCGATCGTCACATTGATCGACGCTTGCAGACCGCCACACAATCCCCATACGTGTTTCACGGCAATAGAGCAGTGGCGAAATACTTACATGCCGCCACCCACGGCCCAGGTGCCTGGCCAATTTCACCCTGTTCCCCAGATGGCCCGTCCGCATCCATACATGCGCCCTATGGCTCCCCACTTCGCAGGGCCCTCATTCCACCCACCACATCAGCACCACTATGCTGGCCAGGAACAACCTACCCAGCTCCAGGTCCAGCATAGTGGTGCTGAAATGCAGGCATATGCCTCCCCAGCCCAACTATACCAACACCTCTGAGTGTGTTGGTGCCAATATATTTGGACGGCACTGTTGTGTGTGGTGCAGGCCTGGCCACGTATGTTGTGGGATCATGTTTTTATTTTGTATTTCGTTACACCATGTTGGTGTCTAAGTTTTTGTCCCCAAAATTTGGGATTGGTCCGAATCCATAAATAAAAAAAAATAAGGTTAATGGTTTGATTTCGTTTTATTATTCATTTAGACCACACAACAGAAGGTTTGCCACACATTTCCTTAGCCTACACTCTCACACACTTCTGGCCTTTTGGACCAATGCATGGACATGTGATATGAGGTTTTAGTTAATCTCTCGTGGTTTGACATGGCTTGAAAGGGATTGCAAAGTTTAGGTCCTGCCATGGGCCCTGAAGCAAAATAAGTACACTTGCAATTGGACTTCCCTAACTGGAGTCCGCACAACAGGATATATGGGCAAAGTAAGTCGGCAACTGTGTAAAGTCCTGCTCAAACCCCGAGAGATATAAGCTCGCAACCCGCGTCAAGGGTCCTCATGTTTTGCGAGTCCCTACCCCAACCCCAACCCACAAAAGAAACAAAACAAAAAATGCCCACATCTCAGGTGGGTAGTGAAGCGTCAAAATCACATTCACCCCTTCACAGGTCATCAGCCCCCCACGGTGCTGGTCCAGATGGGCACTCAAAATATGCCGCCAAAGTATCACGAACTCGAAGGCCGGAGGAGACAGATCGCCCGAGAGGAATCACCGGGACATTGTCAGTGGTGTCTGCATGTGTTATGATATAGTCAGCATCAAAGTTTGCATCATTAATGCGGCAGAAGTTATGCAGAACTACACCCGCTTGGATAACACGTGTGACATTATGCATGGACAATTGCATTGTTGACAGAAAGACACGCCACCTGTTCGACATAATGCCAAAGGCACATTCGACACATCGCCGAGCTCTGCCCAGGCGGAGATTGAACATGCGCCTACGGTCATCCAAGCCCCTTCTTGCAAAGGGACGCATGACTTGCCTTGTGAGTGCAAACCCCTCATCTGCCACGATTACATACGGGATTGGGGGCCCGCTGGAGCCTGGGAGGATGGAGGGTTCCGGCAACCCCAGTCGCCTATTCACGAGTCGCTTCCCCATTCTTGATGTACGGAATATGCGTGCATCTGCCGAGCTTCCATACGAGCCAATGTCAACAATAGTGAAACAATAATTAGTGTCCGCCAAGGCTAACAATACCATAGAAAAATACTGCTTGTAGTTATAGTATTGCGAGCCACTGCGTGGGGGCTTTCTCACACGAATGTGTTTGCCGTCAAGGGCACCAATGCAATTTGGAAATTCAGTAGCTCTAAGAAATCCCTCTGATATACTTAGCCACTGTTCTGTCGTGGGCTGAGGCATGACCGTGCTCTTTAAACTCTGCCACAACACGACACAGGTGGATGTGACAATGAACGAAATGGTGGTCACTCCCAAAAGAAATTCAAAATGCAACGAATGATAACTATTGCCTGTGGCCAGAAATCTAGAAAATAAAGAGAAAGAAAAAGAAAGGAAGAACACATGTTAGTGGGGGGCTGGTGAAGCAGACAGCGGCATGGACTAAGTTATAGCAGCTTCATACATACCTCAAGGTCACAAGCAGACGTTCCTCGGGCGAAATGCAGCGTCTCATGTTCGTATTCTGGAAGGTGAGACCAGAGCGAGTTTGCTCAAGCAGAAGGTCAAATGTGGCCACAGACATGCGGCAGAAGGATCGAAATTTGTCGGGATGCCGGCGTAAGTCCTCAAACAGGGTATGGAAATGCCCTTTTATTGTACGTTGGGCCACAAGTGGATGAACCCAAATGCGACTTCTTCCAGGCGTGTGGTGCTGCAGCATGTGTCGGCGCTGGCCAAACCGACGTGAGATCATCCAGAGAAGAAGCACACGCGCCAGTGCTGGCGAAGCCATAATAGTTGGGTGTCAAAGCGATTCCAATTTGAAGGGAAAAACAAACACTGTGGTTTCTGCAGAGGCGGAAATAAGCTTGCAAACAGATTTCTACCAGCAAGCAGGGGTTGGGCCAGCTGGCCTATTTGTAGGCGGGCGTCCCACTAATCCCCTCTGCGTTTTTTACGCGCGATGCAAACGCTAGTCGTGCGCGCGTTTAAAACGCAACAAGGCTGCGTATACGCAGTACATACGCCATACAAACGCGCGCAAAACGCACACGCTCGTGTAAATGAGGCCTTATAGAACATGTCGTGAGTTTTTTTCTGCGCACACGCGCTGAGCGCAATTCACGCATCGTCTAAACTGCCCCATTGACTAATATAGGTGCGTACGACATGCGTGCAAAGCACGCGCGTCGCACGCGCGTATAATACGTTCGTGTAAATGAGGCCTTAGTCTGTGACCTCCCACATAAGATATGCAGACACTCCCGTGTTTTGGTTCTAATTCATGGTCCAGATTTGGTTTCGAAAGAGGTTCTTGTTTTTTCTATCCGGTTTTGGTTCTATCAGTAATTATTTTTGCAAAATTCAAAGGGCATTTAAAAAATAAAAAGTTCTTGTGGTATTTTAAACCTCCTATATCTATTACACCTTTAATTTCAAGTCATTTTGAGGATGGAAAGGGCAGCTTTATTTGTCTAGGAGACGGTGCTTTATTTGCTTGCTCCCGCCTATGCCTGGCATAGTTGCACCACCAAAAGAAAAAAAATAATGACATTGGCCCCCCAGGTACAAGAGGAAAATATAAACCGAAAATGTTTTTATTTATTTAACATTTTATATGAAGTTTTTGTTCTGCCCTCGGGCCATTCTACCTTCCATTACCACACTGAGGACCATGGACAGACCTAAACCCAACATCATGGTCCTTGGCACTCTGCCATGACTACTGACTTTTAGCCCCTATTCACACGACAGGGTTTCCCGGCCGGGTGACGGCCGTTCATAAATCGGCCATCACCCGGCTGCATTAGGAACAATAGACCCCTAATGGGGCTATTCACACGACCGATTTTTTGACGGCCTGGGAAACCTGGCCGTCAAAAAATGGGACATGCCCTATTTTCAGCCGTTTACCCGGCCGCCCGGCTCCCATAAAAGTCTATGGGGCCGGGTAAAACACGGCCATCACCTGAATTTGTCCCGAGTGATGGCCATGTATTCCGTCTCTCGCGCTCTCTCCTCCTCCTCCTCACAGTGCAGAGTGCACTGGTCAAAATCGGCCGTTAAAAACGGCAACACGGCCCAGAACGGAATCGGTCCGGATGCAAAACTGATGCAAACCGGACGGGAAAAACGGCCCAAAACGGCCGATTTTATTGGCCGACACTCGGATCCTGTCGTGTGAATGAGGCCTTAGGCCAGCATCTGTTTGAACCCTGAATATCCATTTCATACCACAAGGTGTGCAGGGCCGGCGTTAGCATGCTAGTGCCCAATTAAGGTGGAAGGGCCCAGTTCTTGTCCTTCTCCTACACAGGACACGGCACTTTCACCGAGCTTGGAGGATGCCTATATATCATACTTGCCAACTTTTTGAAGGGATATCCGGGAGATTCTGAAAAGCTCCAGAGGAAGTAGCGCGCACTGTGCCACGTAAAATGTTCTCCTTATGCTCCACCCATTTATATAGGACACGCCCCAAACTACAGCATTTGTAGCTTCATTACACCCCAAAATGAATACATACCCATAAACAAATACAGACCCCCTAAATAAATACAGACATTCTTAACAAATACCGAGCACCCTAAACTTATACAGACCCCAGACCAGACCCATAAATACAGAGCCCCTAAACTTATACAGACCACAGACCAGACCCATAAATATAGAGCCCCTAAACTTATTCAGACCCCAGACCAGACCCCTAAATACAGAGCCCCTAAACTTATACAGACCCCAGACCAGACCCCAAAATACAGAGCCCCTAAACTTATACAGACCCCAGACCAGACCCCAAAATACAGAGCCCCTAAACTTATACAGATCCCAGACCAGACCCCAAAATACAGAGCCCCTAAACTTATACAGATCCCAGACCAGACCCCAAAATACAGAGCCCCTAAACTTAGGGTAGAAACCCTACCAGTGACCACAGGCTGCACTGTTATCCATGAGAGGAGTTTCTTTACCTAAATCCCTTTTTAGTAATATTCTTCACAATGTACTGGTCCACAGAGATATACAGAGGTATAGCAGGACATTATAGGTAAAAAACAAAAAAGATGAAACGTTAAAGTCCCCTAATAGGACAAAAAAAAAAACATTTCCACAAAAGTTTGTGTTTCTAAAAAATAATAGCAGCAACAAATTCTAAATAATACATATTTTATTTTAAATTTAGGTTGTAAAAAACACCAAAATATATTACATTTTTTGAAACAATAGCATTTTTCCAAATTGTAATTTCTCTGCTTGTAAGACAAATAATACCATATAAAATAGTTACTGATTAATATTTCCCATATGTCTACTTTATGTTGGCATCATTGTTTAAATTAAATCCAGAAAAAAGTGTAAGCCAAAAAGCGCTACTTCATCACAAATTAAGGATGTCCTCCAGTAGGTAATGCATAATTCCGTTTAATAGGGTGACGCGTTCGACACCGAACTGGCGTCTTCATCAGACCATATACATGAGGCACCAAACAGAAAAACGGCAAGAAACTCATAATGACATCATGAATGGCATTAACACCAGCCAATCAAATGTACATAAAGTAAAAAGCAGTTTAACCGTTCGTGACCGCCCATAGTGTTTTTTATGGCGGCCACTAACGGGCTTTATTCCGATGCAGCAGCCTTTTTACCGCGTTGTATCGGAATAAATAAATAGTGCAGGGAGCCGTTAAATCTCCCTGCTCTCAGCTACCAGAGGTAGCTGAGGGCTGGGGGCATCCCTGCTCGATCGGGCGAGATCGATATCCGTATCGATCTCACTCATTTAACCCTTCAGATGCGACGCTCATTAGCGAGCACCGCATCTGAGTGGTTTTGGAGAGAGGGCGTGAGCTCCCTCTCTCACCCCACCAGCACCCGACGTTAAGATCGCAGGGTGTCAGTGCCATCTATGGCAGCCGGTAGCCTAACAAAGGCACCCAGGTCTGCCCCAGTCTATGAGTAATGGCTCTTGAGAGCTAGAAACGCGTCAGAGGGAACGTATGTTTTATGTTTCTTGTCCACTGTTTGCTGTTCAGTCTTCCGCTGGCTATCTATTTTAACCAATAAAGAAGATTTTTTCATATTCCACAAGGAGTGCTGAACCTTTTCCTTCTGGATTGCTGTTTCTACAGCGTGGAGATCGCTGTCTTCTTCGTGCACCTAGGAGGGTGAGCTGACATTTCCATATATTTCTCCTGCCCCAGTTAATGCCTGCTAGGCCATGCCAGATGCATGGCCTAGCAGATGCCTGTCCATTTTACATGGAGAGGCATACCTCCCAACTTTTCAGTTTCGTAAAGAGGGACAATGGAAGCGGCGCGCATAGCAAGTTTTCCCTGTTAGGCCACGCCTCTAACCCCGCCCATTCAGCCCACACAGTACAGTGCTCCCATAGAACCCCCTACACAGTATAATGCTTCTATAGCTGACCCTCCACACTGTATAATACCCCATAGTTCCTTCCACACAGTATAATGCCCCCATTGCTGCCCCGACACAGTATAATACCCCGATATACTGTGTGGGACACACTAATGCCCCATAGTACCTCCCATACAGTATAATGCCCCATAGCTGCCCCAAAAAATATAATGTCCACATATTTGCACCAGTACAGTATAATTCCCACACAGATGCCCCCATACAGTATAGTGCTCCATAGCTGCCCCATACAGTATAATACCCCATAGCTGCAGTGAATCGCTAGCCTCAGAGGTTACGTGCCGTTCATGGCAGCATCACCGCTGAGGCCAGCGATTGGCTGCAGCGGCACGTGACCAATTAAGGATCTTAAACATCATATATTACAAATTAAAGGGGTTTTCCCACAAACACATGTAGCCCTAATCCAAAGGATAAGGGGTTAAATGTGCGATCGCTGGGAGTCCAGCCACTGGGGCCCCTAGCGATGAGGAAAACGGGGGACCAAAAGTCCCCCGAAGTGCTGCATAAGAATGAAGAGCTGGTGCTAATGCTCAGCCAGCACTCCATTAATGGTTGAGCATGCACACTAGCGCTCCATTCTTATGGAGCACTTCGAGGGACTTTTGATTCCCCGTTCTCATCGCTGGGGGTCCCAGTGGTCAGACCCCCAGCGATCACATATGTACCCCTATCCTGTGGATTAGGGAAACCTGTTTGTGAGAAACTCCATATGGGGCATGATCCACTCCGGCCTTTTTTAATATTTACGAAGCCAGTGCCTGAAAAAACTAATGTTTCTAAAATCATAAAACAAATGTCAATAATTTTATTATTTTAGAAACGCTGGTGTCTCCTGCACTTTTTTTTTTTTTACTCTAATTGTCACAAATTTCTCTACTCACAGTAGTCTGTCTGTTTTTTATTGACCGGTGGATCGGTGCCGTGCTGTCACGTAGGGTTCGTGGACCCACTGGGCCGTACCGCTTTTGCGGTATGGCAGCTGGCCAACAGGGCGCAGGTCAATGTCTATAGTTCGTTTAGGGTACCTGTGGCAGCTCGGACAGTAGCAAGGCAGGCTCGGCTGTGACTAGGCAGCGGGTAGACGTCAGGCGTGGAGTAGCAGGACAGCCGAGGAATACAGTTGCACTTGACCAGGATACAGAATACAGCATACACTGGGAACTGGAAAACACTGGGAGACCATTTGCTTAGACAAACTAGGATACGACAAACAATGCTCAGGCACGAGACCCGGCCGAGGTGAGTGGAAGTGAGCGCTAGCCCCAGTCTGCTCCTCAGGAGACGCCAACCCATGGCTGCGGCTGTCAGGAGGTGAGTGAACCTGACGGCCCGCAGCCATTGACCTGACAGTATCCCCCCACTTACGCCCCCTCTTCTTGGGGCCAGAGCGAGAGAGAAACTTCAGAAGTGTAGGGGCATTGAGGTTCTCCTCTGGCTCCCAGGACCTCTCTTCAGTCCCAAACCCCCTCCAATCCACCAAATAAAAAGTCTTTCCTCTCACTCTCTTGGTGTCCAAGATCTCCTTAACCTCGAAGGTGTCTGAAGGGCCGCTGGAGGCAACCGCAGGGCTAGGAGTCTTGGTAAAGCGGTTCAGAACCACCGGTTTCAGGAGCGAGAAATGGAAGGAGTTGGGGATCCTAAGGGTAGGAGGCAGCCGAAGCTTGTAGGCGTAAGGGTTTGTAAGTGGGTGATGCTGCACCTTTGAATTGAACTCTCTGCCCAGTGCAGCCTCCATGTTTGTTGCTACCTGCGCTCTGTGTTCCCCCCTGTGTCAGGTGATGTTTACACCTATGTGTTATCTGTTGCATGCCTGCCATGTTATGTGCAGCCACTAGGGGTCACTGCAGTATGAGTGACATAGAGATAGAGCTGCCTGGCAGGAAACAGGGAGGAGTGTGTGTGTTTAACACACAGGGAAGTCAGAGAGGACTGCTGCAGCTTGGTAGGAAGAGAGTATGGCCTCCCAGTGCCTGAGCCTGGCAAGAAGCTGCAGGATGGAGGTCCTCCCAACAAGAGAGGGAATGTGGGGGAACAAAGAGGTTACCCTGTGAGTAGTTGGAGACGCCTAGGAGGAATTAGAAAGTGGCATCTATGTTGGCGCATGCCCCAGAAGAGATAAGTGGGGAGAGGTCTGTTGCTTGTACTCCTGCATTATTGTGAAGAGACCTGTCAATGGGTGAATTAATGTAAAGCAACTGCAATTATTTTGAGCGGTCCTTAAAGAGACGGTACCCGATTCAAAGACTTGGACTTAGAACTGTGTGAGCGTGTCACTCTGTGGCCTGGTACTGTTCTCTGAGTGTTGTGTGAACAGTACACGACGTGCACGTTGCACGAACGCAGCTGAGGGAGTCGGGATCCGTGAAGGTAGTGGTGTAGCAGCCACCGT
Organism: Rhinoderma darwinii; assembly: GCF_050947455.1. NCBI lineage: Eukaryota > Metazoa > Chordata > Amphibia > Anura > Rhinodermatidae > Rhinoderma > Rhinoderma darwinii. The sequence continues at coordinate 74,747 of NW_027461819.1, forward strand.
GACCCACGGAGGTGCAGAGCATTCTTCCAAAGTGACTGGTGCACACTAGGAGTAGCAGGGCAGGCTGTGGGTAGAGGGTAGCCCCTCAGCGACCCGTAATGGCACGGTGGGAACAGGCTCCGGAGCCTGCAGTCACTTTGGCGCAGCCTGACTTATTTAGAACTCCTGCAAGGTGGAGAGCCCAATCCCGGTTTAAGACCGCTCGTGTTGTTTGCCACTTGTTTAAATAAAACCCATTTAAACTGCTGCCTCTGTGATTATTGAAGAACCACAGGTTGATCTGCTGCAGGATCTTGAAAGGTCCGAGGAACCTGGGAGCAAATTTGTATGATGGCACCCTCAGTCGAATATTGCTGGAGGACAGACAGACCTTCGTGCCAGGAAGAAACTGAGGAGGTTCTCTTCTCCTTCTCCTTGTTTCATGCGGTCGACCGCCAGCAGGATGGAGGATCGAGTCTGCTGCCAAGTCCCTAAAAGCAGTATCAGCAGCTTGTACCTCGGACGTATCAGGCACCGGGAGAGGAATTCGTGGGTATTGGCTATAGACGATAAAGAACGGTGTATTCCTTGTGGACTCGCTGGTGTGATTACTGTAGGAGAATTCAGCCCACGGGAGCAACTGCACCCAGTCATCATGGTGCTTGGAGATGAAGTGGCGTAAGTAGTTCTCCAAGATCTGATTAATCCTCTCGACCTGACCATTGGACTGAGGATGGTAGGCCGAGGAAAAGTCTAACTTTACACCTAGGAGTCCGCAGAGGGCTCTCCAGAAGTTCGAGGTGAACTGAACCCCCCGATCAGACACAATATGCTGCGGCAAACCGTGCAGGCGGAAGATGTGTTGGATGAAAAGCTTGGCCAGTTGAGGAGCAGAAGGAAGACCGGTCAGAGGAACGAAGTGGGCCATATTCGAAAATCGATCCACCACCACCCAGACAGTACTGCATCCAGCAGAGTGAGGCAGGTCAGTGATAAAGTCCATAGCTATATGCTGCCAGGGAGCATCGGGCACAGGCAATGGCTGGAGCAGGCCAGCAGGTCTGGAGTGATCGACCTTGTTAGCTGCACACACTGAGCAAGAAGAAACAAAGTCCATCATGTCCTTGGGCACCGTGGGCCACCAGAAATGACGGGCAATTAGATCCCGGGTCTTATGGGTCCCCCCGTGACCTGCCAGTCTAGAGGAGTGTCCCCAGCGGAGGATTCTCCCTCTGTCAGCCAGGTGCACAAAAGTCCTCCCTGGAGGAATGTCCCCAACTTGCAGGGGATTGACAGAGACAATGCAAGACGGATCAATAATGTTCTGTACAATTTCCATGGTGTCCTCTGTCTCGAAAGACCTGGACAAGGTATCGGTCCTCACATTCTTGTCGGCCGGGCGATAATGGAGCTCAAACTGGAACCTGGTAAAGAACAGTGACCACCTGGCCTGACAAGGGTTCAGCCGTTGGGCCGTCTGATGATAGGTGAGTTTCTTGTGGTCCGTAAAAATCAGGATGGGATGAGCTGCGCACTCTAGTAGAAGTCTCCACTCTTCCAGACCCAATTTGATGGCCAGTAACTCCCGATTCCCAATCGAGTAGTTGCGTTCTGCGGAAGACAAGAGCTTAAAGAAATATCCACATACCATTGACTTGCCCTTGGAACCTCTCTGGAACAGGAGTGCACCAGCACCGACAAAGAATGCGTCCACCTCCAACGAGAACTGTAGAGAAACATCTGGATGATGGAGAATAGAAGCTGACGTAACGGCACTCTTCAGGCTATTGAATGCGGACTCTGCCTCAGGAGTCCACACCTTGGCGTTCATGCCCTTCTTAGTGAGGTTAGAGATAGGAGAAGTCAGTGAGGAGAAATTTGGAATAAACTGTCTGTAAAAGTTGGAGAATCCCAGAAAGCGCTGTATGGCCCTCAAGCCTTGAGGGCGTGGCCATTCCAATAAACGAAAAACAGTGCCCGAATCACAATTTTTTGGTTACCAACCTCCCCAAAATATACAATAAAAAATGATCAAAAAGTCGCATGTACGCCAAAATGGTACCAATACAAACTACAACCCGTCCCGCAAAAAACAAGCCCTTACACCTCGTTTTTGTTTTTTTTCTTTATCAAAGATTTTTTATTTTGAAAGTATACACAACATAATAGCTTATATACATGGTTTCATACTTTTGCAAAATTCACATGCAGTGCAATATAACCATTTCAATATCACATAAAATATGCAAAGACATATAACAGCAGTAGGAGGTAACCTCCTAATCAGTAAGCAAAAACTAAATAAGAATGTAATGAAAATAAAAATAATAATACCATAAGTGCAGCAAAGATTAGTGCATTATTTAGGGAAGCCAGTCCCCACAGGTGGATAACAATTATCGCATATAAGTGTACACCTCGTTTTTGACTGAAAAATAAAAAAAGTTATCGCTCTCAGAATATGGTGACACAAAAAATAATTTATTTTATAAATAAGTGATTTTATTGCACAAACGCTGCAAAACATAAAAAAAAAAAATTATATACATATGGTATCGCCGTAATCGTACCAACCCGCAGTATAAAATATAATGGTCATTTATAGCCCAGGGTGAACGCCATAAAAAAAAAAAAGAATAAAAAACATTGTCAGAATTGATGGTTTTTGGTCACCTTGCTTGCCAAAAAATTGAATAAAACGTGATCAAAAAAATTTCTGGTACCCCAAAATGGTACCAGTGAAAACTACAGATTGTCCCGCAAAGAATAAACCCTCACACAGCTCCGGTGGAGAAAAAATAAAACAGTTCTGGCTCTCAGAATATGGCGATGCAAAATGTGCAGAGTGTTCCAAAAGCAGATAAGATCGGGCGCCATTTATCAGTGCGACACCGGCCATACATCTGTGGTTTATTATTTATTTACTGCATTATTATACCCTCTTATTATACCCTGATGTACCCCGCACAGATAACATGTACCCTGATGTACTCCGCACAGATAACATATGCCCCCACATTATAAACTGAAACACCAGTAAAACCCCAAACAGAACTACTACCAAGCTACATTTTGGCCCCAAAAGCCAAATGCCGCTCCCTCCCTTCTGAGCCCTGCAGCGTGCCTAAACACCAGTTTACGTCCATAGATATGGCATCGCCATACCCAGGAGAACCCGGTTAATATTTTATGAGGTATTTGTCTTCAGTGGCTCAAACTGGGCATAACATGTAGTGCACTAAAATGGCATATGAGTGGAAAATTTTAATTTTCACTCTGCAGCATCCGCTGCACATTAACCCCTGCGCGCACCACGACATAGCATGTCGTAGTGTGGGGGGTGATGTATGGAGCATCTCACGTGAAAAATAAAGCATTTAAAACTGCAAAATCACTGTTTTTTGGTCACCTTGGCTCTACCTAAAAATGTAATAAAAAGTGCTCAAAAAGTTGTATGTACCAAAAAATGGTACCAATAAAAACGAACGCTCGTCCCTCAATAAATAAGCCCTCATACCGCTCTATTGACTGAAAAATAAAAAAGTTGTGGCTCTTGGAACGCCAGGAGGAAAAAACTAAAAAGGAAAAGAAAAAAATGGATCAGTCCAGAAAGGGTTAATTACTTTCTAATGAAAAAACATTTATGACCACACGTGGGGTATCGCCGTACTCGGGAGAAATTGCTTTACAAATGTTGGGCAGCTTTTACCCCCTTTATCCTTTGTGAAATTGAAAAAATGCAACATTTTAGTGGAAGAAATGTCGATATTCATTTTCACGGCCTAATTCTAATAAATCCTGCAAAAGACTTGTGGGGTCTAAATGCCCACTATATCCCTAGATAGATTCTTTAAGTGGTGTAATTTCCACTTTTGGGGGGTTTCCACTGTTTTGGCCTCTCAGGGGCTTTGCAAATGCGACATGGCACCCAAAAAACATTTCAGCTAAATTTGAGCTCCAAAAGACAAATAGCGCTCCTTCCCTTCTAAGCCCTGCTGTGGGTCCAAACAGCAGTTTATTACCACATATGGCATATTTCCGTAATCGGCAGAAATTGTTTTACAAATGTTGGGGTGCAATACCTTGGACAAGGTATGAAAACATTGGATATTTCAAGAAAACTTAAACGTGATCATCGCACTGTGAAAAGATTTGTGGCTGATTCAGAGCACAGATGGGTTAGTTCAGATAAAGGCATAATGAGGAAGGTTTCTGCCAGACAAATTAATAGGATTAGGAGAGCAGCTGCTAAAATGCCATTGCAAAGCAGCAAACAGGTATTTGAAGCCGCTGGTGCCTCTGGAGTCCCGCGAACCTCAAGGTGTAGGATCCTCCAGAGGTTTGCAAGTGTGCATAAAGCTATTATTCGGCCACCCCTAAACAATGCACACAATCAGAAACGGTTGCAGTGGGCTCAGAAATACATGAAGACTAATTTTACTGATGAGTGCCGTGCAACCCTGGATGGTCCAGATGGATGGAGTAGTGGATGGTTGGTGAATGGCCACCATGTCCCAACAAGGCTGCGACGTCAGCAAGGAGGTGGCGGAGTCATGTTTTGGGCTGGAATCATGGGGAGAGAGCTGGTAGGCCCCTTTAGGAAAATGACCTCTGCAAAGTATGTAGAGTTTATGACTGACCACTTTCTTCCGTCGTGCAAAAAGAAGAACCGTGCCTTCCATAGCAAAATTATCTTCATGCATGACAATGCACCATCTCATGCTGCAAAGAATACCTCTGTGTCATTGGCTGCTATGGGCATAAAAGGAGAGAAACTCATGGTGTGGCCCACATGTTCCCCTGACCTCAACCCTATTGAGAACCTTTGGAGCATCTTCAAGCAAAATATCTAAGAGGGTGGGAGGCAGTTCACATCAAAACAGAAGCTCTGGGAGGCTATTCTGACATCCTGCAAAGATATTCAAGCAGAAACTGTCCAAATACTCACAAATTCAATGGATGCAAGAATTGTGAAGGTGATCTCAGAGAAGGGGTTCCTATGTTAACATGTAACTTGGCCTGTTACGTTTTTTTTTTATTGAAAGAGCTTTTGATTTCTGTAAATATGACCTCCTGATGCTGCAAATTCAACAAATTACCATTTTAGTTCTTTTTACAACCTTTAAAATGTTTTGATCTCTGTTGTGCATAATAATGTGAAACAGTGCATTGTGAGTTTTTTACTTCTAAAAAAAACCTGTTATCATTAGGAGATTTGTTCAATAAAATTTGCATTATACTCCAACGGTTGATGGCTTGAAGATTATACTGACTGTCATTTGCACGAACTATTTAGGAAAATCAGCGAAAAATAACATTTGCATAATAATTTGGAACGCGGTGTATTAGAAACCCCAAATATCACCTAATTTTAAAGTATTCAAAACCGCATTTAGGAAGTTTGTTATCTCGTTAGGTGTTTTACAGGAATGAAAGTAAGTGAAGGTGAAGTTTAAAGGTGTGGGCACACTGGGCAGATTAGCTGCCGATTTTCCACAATGGATTTCATTGCGAAAAATCTGCAGCGCATTAAAGTAGCAGCAGAGTGGATGAAATTTGAACAAATCTCATCCACCGGCTCCAGAAAAAGTTTGCTGAGAAAACGTTCAAAAATTGACTAGCCGTGCAGATTTTTAATCCACAGTATATCAATTTCTGCTGTGGAATCGTTGCACTTTTTTTTGCGAGTTTACCTCAATAAGTTCAATGGAGAAGTAAAAACTGCAACAAATAGCAAATGTTTTTTCAGCGGAAAAGCTGACAGCTCTCTAAGGGTATGTTCACACGCTTACTAAAAAATGTCTGAAAATGCGGAGCTGTTTACAAGGGAAAACAGCTCCTGATTTTCAGCAGTTTTTTAAGCAAAAAGTTTTTTTTTTAACGACCGTTTTTTAAGCTGTTTTTCTATAGAGTCAATGAAAAACAGCTCCAAAAACGGCTGAAGACGTAACATAGTTACATAGTTACATAGTTAGTACGGTTGAAAAAAGACGCATGTCCATCAAGTTCAACCAAGGGATGGGAAAGCGGAAGTAAATAATTTCTACACATAGGAGCTTATATTTTTTTGTTCTAGGAAATTATCTAAGCCTTTTTTGCAGCCATCTACTGTCCCTGCTGTGATGGCTCCTGCGGTGACTATTCCATAGATTCACCGTTCTCACAGTAAAGAAGGCTTGTCGCCTCTGCAGGTTGAACCTTTTTTTCTCCAGACGGAGGGAGCGCCCCCTTGTTTTTTTAGGGGGTTTTACATGGAACAGGATTTCACCATATTTTTTGTATGTGCCATTAATATATTTATATAAGTTAATCATGTCCCCTCTTAATCGTCTTTTTTCAAGGCTAAATAGGTTTAGTTCTTTTAATCTTTCCTCATAACTTAGATTCTTCATGCCCCTTATTAGCTTTGTTGCTCTTGTTTGTATTTTTTTTCCTCCTTTCTATGAACTGGAGCCCAGAACTGAACTGCATATTCTAGATGAGGCCTCACTAATGCTTTGTAAAGTGGTAATATTACATCCCTGTCCCGCGAGTACATGCCTCTTTTAATACACGACAATATATTGATGGCTTTTGAAGCAGCTGATTGACATTTTACTGTTATTTAGTTTATGATCTACAAGTACACCCAGATCCTTCTCAACAAGTGACTCCCCCAGTGTAGCTCCCCCTAGGACATATGATGCATGCAGGTTGTTGGTACCCAGATGCATAACTTGACATTTATCTACATTAAACTTCATTTGCCAACTGGACGCCCAAATACTTAGTTTGTTTAAATCCGCTTGCAATTCACGAGCATCTTCCATAGAGTGAACTATATTACATAGCTTGGTGTCATCTGCAAAAATAGAAATAGTGCTATTAATCCCATCCTCTATATCATTAATAAATAAGTTGAATAATAGTAGTCCCAGCACTGAACCCTGGGGACAACACTTATAACCGGGGACCATTCAGAGTAGGAATCATTGACCACAACTCTCTGGAGATGGTCCTTGAGCCAATTCTCAATCCAATTACAAACTCTACTTTCTAAACCTATAGTCCTTAATTTACCCATTAGACGTCTATGAGGGACAGTGTCAAATGCCTTTGCAAAGTCCAAAAACACTATATGCGCAGCGGCCTCTCTGTCTAGGCTTCTGCTCACCTCTTCATAAAAACACTATATCCACAGCGGCCCCTCTGTCTAGGCTTCTGCTCACCTCTTCATAAATACAAATCAGGTTGGTTTGACAGCTTCTGTCCTTAGTAAAACCGTGCTGACTGTCACTAATAATACTATTTACTGTCACATAATTCTATATATAGTCCCTCAATAGCCCCTCAAACATTTTCCCCACAATGGATGTTAAGCTTACTGGTCTATAATTACCCGCAGAAGACCTAAAGCCCTTTTTGAAAATAGGCACCACATTTGCCCTGCGCCAGTCATGCACTTATTTTTCGGGGTCGTTTTTTAACTTGGCCGGTTTTCGAAACGGCCGCTTAAAAAAATGGCCCATCGGAATAGAATTCTGTATTTCCCATTGAAATCAATGGGCAGATGTTTGGAGGCGTTCTGCTTTGCCATATTTCTCATTGAAATCAATGGGCAGATGTTTTTCGGCCGTTTATGGCTTGAAAAACGGCCGAAAATAAGCCGTGTGAAGTTACCCTAATCATAATCTTGTGTTTCCCAGTTTTAGAAACACCCTACATGTGTCCCTAATATTTTACCTGGACATATGAAAGGGCTCAGGAGTGAAAGAGTACCATGCGCATTTGAGGAATAATTTTGCAAGTTACACAGCATTAGCACACAATTGCAGGGGCTCTGAGGTCAAATAGTAAAACAAAACCCCAAGAAGTAACCCGGATTTGGCAATTACACCCCTCATGGTATTTATCAAAGGGGTGTAGTGAGCATTTTGACCCCATATGTCTTCTTCCAATTAATGCGCAGTGGATGGTGCAAACTGCAAATTTAAATTTTTCCTCAGATATGCCATATGTTGTGCCCAGCTTGTGCCAAATGGAGACACAAATCCCGTAATTTGTTACGCTGGTTCTCCCAGGTGTGGTAATGACATATATGTGGATGTCAACTGCTGTTTGGGCACGCTGTAGGGATCAGAAGAGAGGGAGCGCAATTTGGCTTTTGGAGCACGGATTTTGCTTAGCAGTAGTTTTGTTTGGGGTTTTACTGGTATTTCAGTTTATAATGTGGGGGTATCTGTAATCTGTGCGGAGTACATCAGGGTATATGTAATCTCTGTGGAGTACATCAGGGCATATGTAATCTGTGCGGAGTACATCAGGGCATATGTAATCTGTGCGGAGTACATCACGGTATTAGCCCCCCTCCCTGTAGATCGAACCATCGGGGCTCGCTCTAGGAGTGGAATTCCCAGCCAGAGCGTTGCCAACAATCTGGCCGGGGATTCCTCTCTTGAAGGAGCCCCTGACGTCACTGTCCATATATGGACAGTGACGTCAGGGGCTTCTCCAGGAGCAGAATCCCCAGCCATAGTGTGAACAATGCTCTGGGGGGATTCTGCTCCTGGAGGAGCCATGACGACAGCGTAAGCTCCTATACGCAGCCATGGAGGAGTTAGACCATAGATAATTTGCGGCCTACTTGATGGGCGGAGTCAAAAGCGCAAAAATATTCTTAACCAATTGGCTTCTGAGACGTAAATGTGGTACTGGTGGCAATGGAGGCTGGTGACGTTACTCACCTGTGTCTGTCCGCCCACACTGCAGCATCGGGAGAATAGGAGCACCGAGAATTGATTCTTTATAATAATTTTGGGAACCTTTATAAATGGGAATATGTGGATCTCACTTGTCCACCACTTTTGCGGCTTGCTTTGTATACAAGAAAATATGTATAAATAAATGTGAAATAAATATAAAGAAATAGTGTCTGCTGCAGGCAAAATGTAGTATTACATGGCAGTCAGTAAAATGAATAGGTGACCATGAAATACAGAAACAAAGTCCACCAGAGCGGGAGCTGATCTCAGCGACTCTCCACCGTCTAATGGAAGAGAGTGCCAAATAGGTGACCCCCCCAATAATGTGTATGTGCTCTAATAGGGCATATGGACAGGGGTTATCAATAAGAATAACAACTTTATATGCCGAAAATAGAATAATAGGAATAACAAAAAACAAAACAAAAAACAAAAACAAAAAAACAAAATAGCTGGCCTTGTATATGTAATTGTAAATGTGACCAGCAGGGGGCAGTGTGTGCGAATGGATTTTATTTACAGGAATATTTCCGTTATTCCTGTTATATTATTATATTAGTATTACTGTTGTCGTCGTTGTTGTTGCTCCTCAGTATTTTTCTGGCATTACTTTGCCCGCCAGTCCTTCTAATCCGCCGCAGTGTCACATGTTCCCATTTTTTAATCCTGGATCTGCAGAATTTGTTAAATAAAAAATACCTCGCTGATATATTATAAGTCGCTATATTTTTACTTATACTGCGTCGTATGATCCTGGGACTATATTTCGGCATTGGCTCCAGTACTGATAACTGCTTTTAAAATGAGAATCCTATCTCTATAGCTTTACTTAGTGTCATGTTTTATGTAAAAAACAAAAGTGTTCATCTCACCATCTATATCTAGTTTTTTCTGTCTATTATACTATTATATACTGCAGCACGTCTTTTATTGGGAGGAACCTAGAGCACTGTTCATCCTGCACCTCCTGGTCCATGAATAGAATGCCAGATCTACATGAAGACTGACACTTACACAGGCAGAGCACTATATGAGAAGGAGTAGAGGGGATATAACTCTGCATAACAATAAACTGTTATTCGTCATACAGGATCTGCGGAAAGCTGGATGATAACCCCTATGGGCACTGTCAATGTTTCTATTTATTATCCGTGTAGTCAAGATAACTCCAATATTCTGTGCTCATTCATTTCAAGATATGTATATAGTAATCGGAGCTCCATTTTTCTCATATGGAGCTCCAAATCCTCTGCTTAGACATAGCAATGAATTTATTAACTGTTTTAATACAGTTACGCCTCTTAATATTTTAGGTATATTTTTGTCCATCATATTAAGACTAGCATATGAAACGGCAGTCTTGATAAATTCCCCCCATACAGTTACATAATATTCTGTCTGCCTGTCTTCACCACTAGAGGGAGCTTAGGAGCTCATTGAATACGTTCTTATTATTGAGTTGTATGTGTAAACAGTATCCAGTAAGTTCCTGAGCTCCCCCTAGTGGTGGCTACAGGCAGAAAGAATGTTATCATTTACATCTATGCAGAGGATTTAGTGCTTGGCATTGGAAAAATGAACCACTATGCAGATCTATTAAAAAATAAACAGCCCCAAATTCTGTATATTTAGATTAAATAAAAACCCCAAATTGTATTCAAAGGTGGATGTTCACTTTAAGGCTGAGTTCACATGGGGCGTATACGCTGCATAATAGCACGCAGCGTATCGGCCCTGTGCGCCGCAGGGAATTTTGGGGGAAAAAAAACGCACCAAACTCTGGTGCAGTTTTTCGCCTGGAATGTCCGCTGCGGAAAACTGCAGCACATTTCATCTCAGGAGTCTGCTGCAGCCTGTGGTTGGCTGTATCAGCGGTCAAATGGGATCATGTGGCATCCCAGGAGGCCGGCCCTCCGACGTCACCGAGGTCGGCCTCTTGGGTTGACGTTTCATCCATGTGACTGCCGCTACAAGGACCATAAACTGATGGATTACTAAATAGTTTATGATCCTAGAGTATCCGTTTATGGTCCTAGTGTATCAGTTTATGGTCCTAGTGTATCAGTTTATGGTCCTAGTGTATCAGTTTATGGTCCTAGTGTATCAGTTTAAGGTACTATCGGGAGGAATGCCTCCATTCGTTATTTAGTAATTTATCAAATTCTTCAGAAGAGATTTTGAATAAATAGGGGTTTCTCCGAAATATTTATCCTCTGTTACCCTGTAAAATATTGTCAATTATTGGCAGTCCATAGACACTTTTTAATCTCACAACTGTCTGTCTGGTATGTGGTGAATACATCAATTAAATATATCTTCGTATCAGTGACCTCAATAAAGTTAATTTTTTATTTTTTAACTATTACCACAAAGTTGGGAGTTCATATTTTGGCTTGTGTATTTACACAATCCTGTTGTCTGTATATTATCTGTCTGCAGAGAGCTCCTCCTAGTGGTGGCTGTAGGCAGCCAGAATTATCATGCAACTCTACCACTGTGTGAAGGGAAACTGAGAAATGTACAACTATTTAAGTGAATAAAACAATGTGGTAGTGACCATTTATCCCATGATAAAACCATTAGGCCCTGTTCACACAGAGTATTTGAGGAATTTTGAGGCAGATTTCAACCTGCCTGCGTTTTTTTTCTGCGGTTTCGCAGCGTTTTTTTGCTGCGTTTTTCGCCTGCACCCATCTGCCTCCCATTGATTTGAATGGGAGGTCAGAGGCAGAACCGAGGCAAGAAATAACATGCCGTTAATAGCCGCCCAGGAAAAAAAAAACGCTTCTGCCTTCCATTGAAATCAATAGGAAGCAATTTCAGAAGTTTTTTGGTGCTGATTACGACGCGGTTTCCGTGTGAAAATCAGCGCTAAAATACTCTGTGTGAACTGGGCCTTAATTCCTTAACTGCCCTAGACCTCCACAGATAATACTGACCACCACTGTGTACAGGGGGTACTCTGCTCTCACTATTATTTAATCTGATGCTATTGAGGCCCTCTGAGGGGAAAATAAACGCTCCACCCTGTTATTCTCCACATTACTGTATGTTAGTTTTTACATGCTGCGTTGTAAGTTGGACCCGGTTCTTCTCTAGTGATTTGAACTATACACAGTACTAAGAACATACATTAAACATAAAGTCAACATACAAAAAACATAAACTAAACATTCTTGACATTTAAGCCTTACTTTTTAAATCTGCAAACTAAAAAAATCTTGACAAGCAATGAATAATTCACACAATGAAGAAGCAAGCCGCTACCGACCCCTTGTTTACCCGTATAAATCTGACCGGTACTTTTGAGGGTATGTTCACAAGCAGTGTTTTCAGGCGTAAGTCGGGCGTTTTACGCCTCGAATTATGCCTGAAAAAACGCCCCTAATACGCCTCCAAACATCTGCCCATTGCTTTCAATGGGAAATACGATGTTCTCTTCCCACGAGCCTTTATTTGCGTTATTTAATACGGTGCGTAAAATGACGGCTCGTCAAAAGAAGTTCATGTCACTTCTTGGGACGTTTTTGGAGGCGTTTTTCATTGACTCCATTGAAAAACAGCTCCAAAAACGGCCGTAAAAAACGCAACAAAAAGTGTGAGTTGCTACAAAAACGTCTGAAAATCAGGAGCTGTTTTCGCCTGAAAACAGCTCTGTATTTTCAGACGTTTTTGGTCACTGCGTGTGAACATACCCTAATAGAGAAGTTACCGTATTATTGCAATTCATTTTTTTTATATGCCCCCGTCTACTGCCCCACAGAGCCCCCACCTACTGTCTTCACTTTGCCCCCACACTGCCCCTGTAAACCTACTGTTTCACTTTGCTCCCCCAGGGCCCCTGCCCACATATTCTCTCTCCAGGTCCGGCCTTTGGTTGGATAACTCTCTAAGTACAGATAATGTAGTCCATGGTACCTGCAGTCCTATGTAACAACACAGTGATAACTCTCTGAGTACAGATAATGTAGTTGATGGTACCTGCAGTCCTATGTAACAACACAGTGATAACTCTCTGAGTACAGATAATGTAGTTGATGGTACCTGCAGTCCTATGTAACAACACAGTGATAACGCTTTACCAAACAACATCTAAAGAAGCCGCCCAGTTCTGGAACAGCATGAAACAAAGATCAACTTGTACCAGAATGATGGGAGGAAGAAAGTATGGCGAAGGCTTGGAACGGCTCATGATCTAAAGCCACTACATCCTCTGTAAAACATGGTGGAGGCAGCATGATGGCATGGTGGAGGCAGTGTGATGGCATGGTGGAGACAGTGTGATGGCATGGTCGGGCCAGTGTGATGGCATGGTGGGGGCAGTGTGATGGCATGATGGAGGCAGTGTGATGGCATGGTGGAGGCAGTGTGATGGCATGGTGGAGGCAGTGTGATGGCATGGTGGAGGCAGTGTGATGGCATGGTGGGGGCAATGTGATGGCATGGTGGGGGCAGTGTGATGGCATGGTGGGGGCAATGTGATGGCATGGGCATGCATGGCTGCCAAAGGCACTGGGTCACTAGTGTTTATTGATGATGTGACTGAAGACCGAAGCATCCGGATGAATTCTGAAGTGTTCAGGGATTTACTTTCTGCTCAGATTCAATCACATGCAGCAGGTTGATTGGACGTCGCTTCACAGGACAGATGGACAATGACCCAAAACATACTGCGAAAGCAACCCAGGAGTTTATAAGGCAAAGAAGTGGAATATACTGCAATGGCCGAGTGACCAGATCTCAACCCGATCGAGCTGCATTTCACTTGCTTAAGACAAAACTTAAGGCAGAAAGTTCCACAAACAAGCAACAACTGAAGACGGCTGCAGTAAAGGCCTGGCAAAACATCACAATGGAGGAAACCCAGCGTGTGGTGAGGTCCATGGGTTCCAGACTTCAGGCCGTCATTGCCTGCAAAGGATTCTCTACAAAGTATAAAAAAAAAACATTTCATTTCTGGTAATGTTAATTTGTCCAATTACTTTTGAGTCCCTGAAACAAGGAGGCTGTGTAGAAAAATGGTGACAATTCCTAAACGTTTCACAGGAGATTTTTGAATTAAACCTGAAAGTCTAAACTTCAATTGCATCTCAGTTGTTTCATTTCAAATCCAATGTGGTGGCAGCTGAGGCCAAATCATAAAGATTGTGTCACTGTCCAAATAATTCTGGACCTAACTGTAAATATATATATATGTGTGTATGTATGTATATCATGCAGTGCACTTCCAAACTGGAGATACACTTTAAAAATATTATTTCCATTGATTAATTGCCATGATTTGGTTAAAGTTTTATAGATTACTATATATGAAAATGTGGTATTTCCCTTAAGGGCATAAGAGTACATAAGCGTCAGCAGGGTAAATAAGGGACAGCAGGGTATATAAGGGGCAGCAGAGTATATATGAGGCAGCAGGGTATATGGGGGCAGCAGAGTATATAGGGGGCAGCACAGATATCTTCATTTTATCTGTTCTACTTTAATATTGAACACACACTTTTACAAAGAGACATAAAAACATGCAGACACATACTGTAACATATACACATACAAACATAGAGACACATACTGTTTACACACACACATATACACACACAGACACACATAGACACATACCATCTCTCCTTGCTGACTGGGTCACAGGCTTCTTGCAGAACGGGCTGTGGGCGGAGCTTCCTCCACTTCTCTTGCTCCTCGGCTCTTATTTACTCTGTGTGTGTAACTAAGAGCAGAGGCAGAGCCCAGTGGCGTTCCCTACATGCTAGGAGGGTGCAGCGCCCTGTGCACTCGCACAGGTCACACACCTATAAGATTGGCCCCGTCTCCCCCTTTGCCTTACACTTAGCCCTGCCCCCATCCCGCACCTGCCATTTTTTAATCCCCAGCCCCTCACACCCCCACAGAGCTCTGACACCTAGTGTCTCCCCATTTCTCCCTGGCAGTGTCCCTGCATACGTATTGTCTCTGCCCTGCCCCTCCTAAATTTAATTTCCCTCTTTGTATTCTCTGAATTCTCCTCCTTCACAAACAGAGCCCTGCCACCTAGTATCTTCCCCTTCACAGAGCCTCTGCTATAGGTGGTGTCACCCTCCTGCCCCCTCTTACACCTGCCACTTCCATTCCCCCAGTCTGTTCCTGCCCCCCTACTGTCCCTGCCTTGTTTTGTCCCCAAAACCCTTGCCAGGTTACATCTCCCTCCCGGCCCTACCACTTTTCTTTTACCCAACCCTACATCTTGCCCCATGACAGTGCCGTGCCATCTACTCTCTCTCCCTTCTGCCTTCACAAAGCCCCTCCCAGATTGCGCCTATCCCCCTGACCCTCTCCTGTCCTGGCACTTTCCAATCCTCTCCCTTCTCCTTCGCAGAGCCCTGCCACCTAGTGTCTCCCCATTAACTCATGATGGTGCTCCTGCTTACCTACTGTTTCTACCCTGCCCCTCCAAAGAGCCCCTGCTAGGTTTAATTTTACTTCTGACACTTTTCGTTCTCTCAACCCTCCTTCTCCCCCCACATAGCCCTGCCACCTAGTATCTCCCCCTCCATAGAGCCCCTGCCAGGTAGAGTCTCCCCCTTGCCTTCGACAATGCTTCAGCCCACCTTTTATCCTGTCTTGCCCCTCCACAGAGCCCCTGCCTGTTTGCATCTCCCTCCTGCCACCGTTTTTTGTTACCACAGCCCCCTCCTCCCCCAACAGAGCCCTGCATCCTTGCATACCCCAACACTGTCCTGACACCTAATTTCACCCCCTGCGCTCCACGACGGATCCCTACCACCATGTGTCATTACCCCTCACTGTCCCCCTTCCTGATAATGAGCGGAGGCAAGGGCGGACCAAACTCCTGATTGCGGGCCTGGTCACAACACCCTGAAAGTTTACCTGAACCAGCCTCAGAAAGCCACTGGTATTGCTGGGAGTATTTGTGGAACATTTGGCACAGAGGAGGAGGCCGCTGCTGTGCCAGAGAGAAGAAGGTTCAGTAAATCCAAAAATAATATCGGTCCGTTCCAATCCTATGTTGAAAGATAGGTGTCTATGTAATATGGATTACTTTTTGTCACTCAATGGTGGGGTCATATATGGATATTATGCCCATATGACACCTTAATTTTTTTATTCAGAAGAGAAAAACTAATTTGCATACTTTTCCCAGGGAGCATTGCCTGTAAGACTCCCTTCAGTACCTAAGACATATCTTTTCACCACTTTATACATTTGACGTAGTAATTCCAAAGAAACCTGTAGGACGGGTCTAACAATGGGGTCAAATAATGAGAGGAGCATGTTCTAATAATATAACTGACTAACCGCACCTTTTATTTGAACCATGGAGTGTTGATGGCATATTTATTTAAAATAAATAATGATACCAAGAAATTGGCACGTAGAAGACTTCTCACTTGAGATTTTATGAATATGACTTCTGTCCTGATTTGTAAAAGCGCAGATACGAGAAGGGTGTGCTTACTTTTACATATCTCGGTTTTTAAACTCTCTTTGTCCAGAATGTTTATCATGTAAATACATAACTATAAATATCAAAAACTCAGTGATAATAAAGTCATACAGAGTTTCTCTGACCCAAAATAAATAAATAATACAAGAAACCCCCCAAAAACCGTATTAATAATGTCAGCTGAGATGTTGATAGTATGCTTGGGTGCTGCCAAGCTGAAAATGTAAAACTGGTTGCTAGGGATACACTGACTAACACCTACAGCTTTTAAAGCCTTTTATGGGGTTGTCAGGCAGAATGTCCATAGCAACCAGTCTTTCTTAGAAGGAGAGGCTGGACTGCAGCACAGAGGACATAAGGCTCCATGACTGCTATAGGAGGGAAAGCGTTAATTATTACGGGTCAGGAAGGGGTTAGTGCAGGGGAGGGCAAGGAGGAGTTAGGGTGGGGAGGAGTGGTGGGTTGGTTAACGGTTCTTCCCGCTGTTTTCGGCATTGAGCCTGAAGCAGTGGGAAGAGCCACAGCAATACAGTAAGCTCCCACTGCCCTGCTCTTACCTCAGTCATGGTGTCCGCCGACAGGCTGCTGGATCAGCGCGGTACTGCAGCTGATTTCTACGGCCTGGGGTGGCTGGAGGAACATGTTGCAGCACTGGCCAGGATACCGCCGGCTGCCTCTCTCCACACCGAGCCCGGCGCTCTGTGTCAACTACCGGGCCAGACATGCTCCCCTCCTCCGGTCCTCTCTCTACTTCCGGTGGCATGGCAGCGGGAGGGGAACCATTAAGCGGTGCTCCTGCACCAATGGAGGATCGTGCACCGTCGGGAGCGGCGGCTGCTCAGGCACGGTCACCCCGCCGCTCCCGGCGTTATCGCCCACCGGAGAGGCTTAGCCTAGAGGTGGTCCCGCGGGTCCGGCGTCGCAGGAGGAGCCCTTCTAAGGATGCTGCAGGCCAGGCAGCTGGGATGGCCGTCTCCTCAGCCGCGACGGGGCTCGGAGGTCCACAGGGAGTCGCAGGTCGGGCTCCTAGTCTTGCCACCTCCTTCTGATGTCGTTCCCAGGGTGATGTCTACGGCCACCTCGCATGGTGATGTTCCGGTCAGGGGGCTGGCTTCCTCGAGGTCGTCAAGGAGGACTCCAAGATCGTCAGCAGTGGTGAGGCAACCTGTCCGGTCGGAAGTCTGGGTCCCTTCTGTCAGACGGCAGGTCGCCGGCCCATCTGCCAGCACACCGGGGTCCCCGTCTTGCAGATGTCGGTGTGATTGCCAGTCGTCGGCGCTAGAGGAGCTGGAAGATGGCGAGTTGGACGTGTATCAGCGGGGTCAGGATTTTCCGGCTGGCAGGAGCACAGCACCTGGGCAGCCTGGTGAGTATATAACTCCTTCTTTACTGTATCCAGCAATTTTTATGTCGAGTGTTGTGGGTGGGGGGTCAGCGAGCGCGGATGCATTGGCCGTCATTAGTGGCGCTGCAAGGCGCGACGGTTTAACGGATTTAGTGGGTTGTTTGCGGGAGTTTGTCGGGTGCTTAGATAGGGCATCGGTGCCAGTAGTCCCGTTGGGGTCCCCGGTTGTAGTCTGGGAAGGTTCTCGTGAGGTTGGAGGTGGGCGATACAGTCGTGTCCCATTGTCGGGGAAGTTTTTGGGGCGTCCAGGGAGGCGGTGGTGGTGGCGGTACAAACCGAGGCGTAAAAGGACGGGGATAGAATTAGTCTTGATGATCATGCTCGTGGCGAGATGTACGTTTGTTTTGAGGGCCCGTTAGGGGCACACCTTAAACGGGGTACGCGAGCGGATTTGGAAATATGAATATGTTTATATTTTTTCTCTTCTGCCGCTTGCAAAGTTCAATTTGGATAAGGGCAAGCGAGATGAGAGTAAGAAGGAGGAGGAGGAACGTCGGCGGTATAGGCTTATCCCGCAGACGTTCGTCAATTGGTTGCAAGCTTTTGCAATTTTGGCTAGTGTGATCGGGGAAAAGGCGCCTGAAAACTGCTCGGCGTTATACTGCTATTTAGATGCCATCGGTGAAGCTCATAGAGCGTATGGTGGTCAGGCGTGGTAGCGTTATGACGAGCAATTTCGCCAGTGCAAGGCGGTCCGGCCGGCTATTAGGTGGGATTAAAAGGATATTGCATTGTGGTTAAGGGTGACAGCTCCAGTTAAGCAGTCCTTTCCCGGGAGGGGCGGGCAAGGAGGTCAGTCTAGCCTGGCCGGGCATGGCTCTGGGTCAAAACTTGTTTTTTGCTGGCAATTCAATGATGGCCAGTGTAAGCTCGGGGCTACCTGTAAATGTAAACACGTGTGTTCAGAATGCAACGGATCCTCGCACGGGGCTTCAAAATGTATGCGGAAGGGGAAGCGTTCGGGTAATCAGTCCACCTCGACTGGTCAAGGGGGTATCGCCGGTGAGGGTGGAAAAGATGGCCCCGTATCTAAATAAATACCCAGATAGGATTGCGGCCAAGTTACTTTATGATGGGTTTTGTTTTGGTTTTGTTATTCCCCCTCCTCCTCATGAGGTTTCGGTTACACGGCGCAATCTTAAGTCGGCTTATCAGCACTCCGAGGTCGTTTCGGCTAAACTTCTTAAGGAGTTTACGTTAGGTCGCATGGTGGGCCCTTTCATTGATCCGCCGATAGAGAATTTAATTGTCTCCCCCTTGGGAATAGTGCAAAAGCGCGAGCCCCTAAAATTTCGTTTGATTCAACATTTGTCTTTTCCCAGGAGGTCGTCGGTGAATGACGGGATTGATCATGATTTATGCTCGGTAGTCTACACGTCCTTTGACAAAGCAGTGGTATTAGTTCGGAGGACGGGTACTGGCGTGTTGTTGGCTAAAACTGATATCGAGGTGGCTTTCCGATTGCTGCCAGTTCATCCCGAGAGTCAACGGTTGTTGGGATGTTTCTGGAATGGGGGGTTTTACGTCGATCGGTGCCTTCCTATGGGGTGCTCCCTTTCTTGCGCATACTTCGAGGCGTTTAGTTGCTTCGTGGAATGGGTAACGAAGGGCGTAGCCGCGGTTGATTCTTTGATACATTACCTTGATGATTTTTTGTGTGTCGGTCCCAGTGGTTCGCCTATTTGTGGTAATTTGTTGTACTCATTGCAAAAAGTTGCGAGGGAATTTGGGATTCCACTAGCGCCTGAAAAAACTCAGGGCCCTATCACTAATATCTGTTTTTTAGGAATTGAGATTGATTCGGTTGCTATGGCGTGTAGACTTCCCGAGGATAAGTTTACGTCGATGCGTCAGGAGGTGCGGCGGGCCTGTCATTTAAAGAAAATTACATTGTGCGATCTTCAGTCTCTGCTGGGGAAGCTTAACTTTGCATGTCGTATTATGCCCATGGGTAGAGGTTTTTGTAGACGTTTGGCAGCAGCGACAGCGGGCGTACGTGCACCACATCATTTTGTAAGGATAGGAGTGGAACATCAGGCCGATTTCCAGGTATGGGACGATTTCCTCTGTCAATACAATGGTAGATCTCTATGGATGTCTCCGGTGCAGGATACGAGTGAGCTGGACCTTTTTACTGACGTGGCAGGGTCAGGCGGTTTTGGCGCGTATGGGGGGGGGGTCAATGGTGTGCGGGGAATTGACCGTCTAGCTGGGTGGTCAGGGGGTCTTACGCGCACTCTGGCCCTGCTCGAGCTGTTCCCTATAGTGGTTGCGGTAACCATTTGGGGGGACAGGCTCAGGGATAAAAAGGTTTGCTTCCATTGTGATAACATGGGGGTGGTGTTAGCGATTAATAACATATCGGCGTCTTCTCCACCTGTGGTTCAGTTGTTGCGA
The DNA here is from genome assembly GCF_050947455.1 of Rhinoderma darwinii. Lineage (NCBI taxonomy): Eukaryota > Metazoa > Chordata > Amphibia > Anura > Rhinodermatidae > Rhinoderma > Rhinoderma darwinii. The sequence continues at coordinate 94,728 of NW_027461819.1, forward strand.
CAGTACTGGTTTGCTTGTCATTAAATATGTGGGTGGTTGCAGTGCATGTACCGGGTGTTCACAATTGTATCGCTGTCGCTCTTTCTCGCTCGCAGTGGGATAGTTTTCGTCAATTGGCGCCGGAGCGGATCTGCTCGGTTTGGCTTGTCCGGAGCATCTCTGGGATCTAGTTTGGGTTCCGCGGAACGTTTGATTCAAAGGTCATTGGCGAGCGCGACGTGGAGCGCTTATTCTGCTTGTTGGAGGCAGTGGGAGGAGTGGGTAAGAGGTTTGGGTAACGTCAGAACGGATAAAGACAGGTTGGTGGCATTATTGTATTGGTTGGGGGACGCTTGGGAGGGGGGTTTTTCCCTGGGTAAGGTTAATCGTTTAGTCTCTGCCTTGGCTTTTGGTTTTAAGTTGCAGGGTTTACGGGATGTGACTAAGGAATTTTTGGTAGGTCAAGCTTTGAAAGGTTTGCGTCGAGGCAGGGCTGAAGCAGATCAGAGTCTTTTACTCTTCTCTGTTCCTTAGGCACATCTGTGGAGTCTGTTTGTACTTCGCCTTTTGAAGTTCAGCTGTTTTGTTTTGCTTTTTCTCTCACGTTCTTTGGAGCACTTCGAATTGGTGAGTTGGTTTCTCCTAGTACAGCGCGGGCAGGGGGATTGAGACAGGAGGATGTGGGTCTGTATGGGGACAAACTCGAATTGTTTCTGCGGCGGTCCAAGACGGATCAATTGGGACGGGGGAAGTGCATAGTGTTGTTTGCCCTCCCGGGGTCGGTGACGTGTCCGCTTGATTGCATGATGGCTTTTAACCCCTTCCCTCTTTAGCCACTTTTGACCTTCCTGACCGAGCCTCATTTTTCAAATCTGACATGTGTCACTTTATGTGGTAATAACTCCGGAATGCTTTCACCTATCCAAGCGATTCTGAGATTGTTTTCTCGTGACACATTGGACTTTAAGTTACTGGCAAAATTTGCTCGATATGTTCAGTATTTAATTGTGAAAAACACCAAAATTTAGCGAAAAATTGCAAAAATTAGCATTTTTCTCAATTTAAATATATCTGCTTGTAAGACAGGCAGTTATACCACCCAAAATTGTTGCTAATTAACATCCCCCATATGTCTACTTTAGATTGGCATCGTTTTTTGAACATCCTTTTATTTTTCTATGACCTCACAAGGCTTAGAACTTTAGCAGCAATTTCTCACATTTTCAAGAAAATTTCAAAAGGCTATTTTTACAGGGGCCAGTTCAGTTGTGAAGTGGCTTTGAGGGCCTTATATATTAGAAACCCCCAAAAAGTCACCCCATTTTAAAAACTTCACCCCTCAAAGTATTCAAAACAGCATTTAGAAAATGTCTTAACCCTTTACACATGTCACAGGAATTAAAGCAATGTAGAGGTGAATTTTACAAATTTCATATTTTTTTGCAGAAATAAATTTTTAGTACAATTTTTTTTATAACACAGAAGGTTTTACCAGAGAAATGCAACTCAATATTTGTTGCCCAGTTTCTGCAGTTTTAGGAAATATCCCACATGTGGCCGTGGCGTGCTACTGGACTGAAGCACCGGCCTCAGAAGCAAAGGAACACCTAGTGGATTTTGGGGCCTTATTTTTGTTAGAATAAATTTTAGGCACCATGTCAGGTTTGAAGGGCTCTTGCGGTGCCAAAACAGTCAAAATCCCCCAAAAGTGACCCCACCTGGGAAACTACACACCTCAAGGAAATTATCTAGGGGTACAGTGAGCATTTTGACCGCACAGGTTTTTTACAGAAATTATTAGAAGTAGGCCGTGAAAATTAAAATCAACATTTCTTCAAAGAAAATGTAGGTTTAGCGATTTTTTTTCTCATTTTCACAAAGACTAAAGGAGAAAAAGCACCGTAAAATTTGTAAAGCAATTTCTCCCGAGTAAAACAATACCCCACATGTGGTAATAACCGGTTGTTTGGAGACACGGCGAGGCTGAGAAGGGAAAGAGCGGTATTTGGCTTTTGGAGTTCAAGTTTAGCAGGAATGGTTTGTGGAGGCCATGTCACATTTACAAAGCCCCTGAGGGGACAAAACAGTGGAAACCCCCCACAGGTGACCCCATTTTGGAAACTACGCCCATTGAGGAAATTATCTAGGGGTATAGTGAGCGTTTTGACCCAACAGGTTTTTTGCATAAATTATTGGAAATAGGCCCTGAAAATGACAATCTAAATTTTTTCAAAGAAAATGTAGGTTTAGCTAATTTTTTCTCATTTCCACAAGGACTGAAGGAGAAAAAGCACCGTAAAATTTGTAAACCAATCTCTCCCGAGTAAAACAATGCCCCACATGTGGTAATAAACGGTTGTTTGGAGACACGGCAGGGCTGAGAAGGGAAAGAGCGCTATTTGGCTTTTGGAGCTCAGGTTTAGCAGGAATGGTTTGCGGAGGCCAGGTCACATTTACGAAGTCCCTGAGGAGACAAAACAGTGGAAACCCCCCACAAGTGACCCCATTTTGGAGACTACACCCATTGAGGAAATTATCTAGAGGTATAGTGAGCTCTTTGACCCCACAGGTTTTTTGCAGAAATTATTGGAAGTAGGCCCTGAAAATAAAAATCAACATTTTTTCAAAGAAAATGTAGGTTTAGCTTATTTTTACTCATTTCCACAAGGACTGAAGGAGAAAAAGCACCACAAAATTTGTAAAGCAATTTCTCCCGAGTAAAACAATGCCCCACATGTGGTAATAAACGGCTGTTTGGAGACACGGCTTGGCTTAGAAGGGAAAGAGCGCTATTTGGCTTTTGGAGATCACATTGAGCAGGAATGGTTTGCGGCGGCCATGTCACATTTGCAAAGCCCCTGAGGGGAAAAAACAATGAAAACGCCCAAAAAGTGACACCATTTAGGAAACTACACCTCTTGAGGAATTCATCTAGGGGCGTAGTGAGCATTTTGACCCCACAGATGTTTCATAGAATTTATTAGAATTGGGCAGTGAAAATAAAAACAATCCTTTTTCTTCAATAAGACGTAGCTTTAGCGCAAATTTTTTCATTTTCGCAACAAATAAAGGAAAAAAAGAACCCAACATTTGTAAAGCAATTTCTACCGAGTACGGCAATACCCCATATGTGGTCATAAACTGCTGTTTGGGCACACGGCAGGGCTCAGAAGGGAAGGACCGCCATTTGGAGTGCAGATGTTTCTGGATTGGTTTCTGGGCGCCTGTGGGCCCAAAACAGTGGAAACCCCCCAGAAGTGACCCCATTTTGGAAACTACACCCCTCAATGCATTTACCTACGGGTGTAGTGAGCATGTTAACCCTGCAGGTGTTTTGTAGAAATTAGTGTGAACTCGATGTTGCAGAGTGAAAATGGGATTTTTTCCACAGATATGTGGACAATATGTGGTGCCCGGCTTGTGCCACCATAACGAGACAGCTCTCTAATTATTATGCTGGGTTTCCTGGTTTTAGAAACACCCTACATGTGGCCCTAATCTCTTGCCTGGACAGTCGACCAGGCTCAGGAGTGAAAGCGTACCATGCAAAATTGAGGCCTAATTTGGCGATTTACAAAGTATTGGTTCACAACTGCAGAGGCTCAGATGTGAAATAATAAAAATAAACCCCTGGGAAGTGACCCCACTATGGAAACTGCACCCCTCAAGGCATTTATTAAGGGGTGTAGTGAGGATTTTCACCCCACAGGTCTTTTCCATAAATGAATGCGCTGTGGATGGTGCAAATTAAAAATTTATATTTTTCCCTAGATATGCCATTCAGTGGCAAATATGTTGTGCCCAGCTTATGACGCTGGAGACACACACCCCAAAAATTGCTAAAAGGGTTCTCCCGGGTATGACGGTGCCATATATGTGGAAGGAAACTGCTGTTTGGGCACGCTGTAGGGTTCAGATGGGAGGAAATGGCATTTGGCTTTTGGAGCGTGGATTTTGCTTGGTAGTAGTTTTGTTTGGAGTCTTACTGGTGTTTCCGTTTATAATGTAGGGCATATGTAAGCGGGGCGGAGTATATAAGGGGCATAGTCAGGTAGTATAATAACGGGGTAAAAAAAAACAATAAAATAATCCATAGATGTGTGTTACGCTGTGAAGCAATCCTTTCCGCACAGGCCGGTGTCGCACTGATAAATGGTGTCATTTCTTATCCCCCTTTTGGTCCACACTCCGCACCTTTGTAGTTTGGGGAATTTTGCTGGGAAGTGTTGTCCTGGTATAATACGGGCACCGTCGCTTCCAGCGGGTATGTTTCGGCCCTCCCTTTCCTGGTTCCCTAATTTTAGGTCCTTGATAAATCGCCTCTTCAAACAGAAGAAATGTTCCCCTCGGGCACAACTGCATATTTTTTTATTTCCTGACTTATTGGAGCCATAACTAATTTTATTTTTCATAGACGTAGCGGTATGAGGGCTGGTTTGTTGCGGGATGAGCTGTAGTTATTATTGGTACCATTTTGGGGTACATGCGACTTCTTGATCACCTTTTATCCTATTTTTTGGGATGCCAGGTAAACAAAAAAACGCAATTCTGGCACAGCTTTTTTCGGTTTTTTTTTTATACAGCGCTCACCATGCGTTATAAACTACATGTTAACTTTATTCTGCGGGTCAGTACGATTCCGGCGATACCTAATTTATAGAACTTTTTCATGTTTTACAACTTTTTGCACAATAAAATTACTTTTGTAAAAAGAATGTATTTTTTCTGTCGCCAAGTTGTGAGAACCATAACTTTTTAATTTTTTTGTCGACGGAGGTGTATGAGGGCTTGTTTTTTGCGGGACGAGCTATAGTTTTTATAGGTACCATTTTTGGATACGTGCGACTTTTTGATCACTTTTTATTCTAATATTTGTAGGGCAAAGTGACCAAAAAACAGAAACTCTGGTAAAGTTTTTTACGTTTTTTTTTTACGCTGTTCACCGCGTGCAATAAATAATATAATATTTTGATACCTCCGGTCGTTACGGTCGTGGCGATACCAAATACATATGGTTTATTATTATTTTTCAATAATAAAGGACTTGATAAGAGTAAAAGGGGGATTGTGTTTTATTTGATTACTTGAAACTTTTACTGTTTTCAAACTTTTATTTTGTGCACTTTTTTTTACACTTTTTTATACTTTTTTTTACACTTTTTCTCAAGTCCCACTAGGGGACTTGAAGTTCCAACGGTCAGATTTTTTTTTTCTAATACATTGCACTACCTATGTAGTGCAATGTATTAGATCTGTCAGTCATTCACTGACAGCAAGCCGATTAGGCTTCGCCTCCCGGCGGGGCCTAAATCGGCTTCCGTAATGGCAGAGCAGGAGACCATTGTGTCTCCTGTTGCCATAACAGCAGTCGCCAGTCCCGATTGCCTGTCAGGGCTGGCGATCTGCTAGTAACCGCTACGATGCAGCAATCGCTTTCGATTGCTGCATCGAAGGGGTTAATGGCAGGGATCGGAGCTAGCTCCGGTTCCTGCCGTTACAGGTGGATGTCAGCTGTACAGTACAGCTGACTTCCACCGCTGATGACGCCGGATCAGCTCCTGACCCGGCGCCATCTTGCCGGCAGCTACGGAAGCCGATCAGGCTCCGCCGCCGGGCGGATCTTGACCGGCTTCGGTGCTAGGCAGACCGGGAGGCCAGTATTAGGCCTCCGGTTGCCATTGCAGCCACCGGAACCCCGGCAATTTCATTACTGGGGTTCCGATGAGCTGCAAACACCTTAAGTGCAGCGATCGCGTTTGAGCGCTGCACTTAAGGGGTTAATGGCGGGGATCGAAGCTAATTTCGGTCCCCGCCGTTACAGCCGGATGTCAGCTGTAAGATACAGCTGAGATCCGGTGATGATGGTACCGGCTCAGCTTCTGAGCCGGTCCCAAACATTTGGCGTACATGTACGGCAAGATGCGGGAAGTCAGTACTTTCCATGACGTACATGTACGGCAAATGTCGGGAAGGGGTTAAGCCACGGGTAGGGGGATCTGAGTTGCCATTGCTCCGTCATGAAAATGGATCGTTCTTGTATAGGTATCAATTTTGTGCTGTATTTAAAAAATGCTTAGCTGAGTTCAGCGTCAGTTCCACCTCTTACTCTTCTCACTTGTTTCGGATTGGCGCGGCGACTGAGGCTGGGCGTTGGGGGCTTGATGATGAGGGTGTGCGTCGCATTGGGTGTTGGGAGTCCAACAGGTTTCGCACTTATGTTCGCCCTCATTTGTTATAAGATTGTATTGTTAATTTGTTTGTTTGGAGGTGGGTTTGTGCTGTTGTGGTCGTGGCGGATCGGCTTACGTGTGTGCGTGCTTGTCCTCTTTTCATTTCAGATCAGCGCCCGTGCCTGGTATGGCTGTTAGGACACTCTTATGTGCTTTGGGGGCCCTTGAGGTCGGATGTCCACCCCGACGGCCGTCAGCTACGCATTCCGCGTAATGACACAGTTTTACATTGGCTGGGATTCAGAGGTATGTTATGGAGCCGGGTATTGACCGAGTTTCAGACATACTCTCAGTTAGATAGGGTTCCGGAGGTCCTGGTATTACACGTGGGTGGGAATGATTTGGGGGTGCGCCCCTTTCGGGAGTTGGTGCGGGATATTAAATAATGATATGTTGTGTTTATGGGCATCTTATCCATGCCTAGTTATAGTCTGGCCTGACATAGTCCCTAGGAGGCATTCGCAGTTGGCATGGTCTGTGGAGAGGGTTAACAAAGCCTGCATTAAAGTGAACCGGGCGGTGTCATGTGTTGTGGCCAGGAATGGGGGCATTTGTGTGCGTCACAGGGATTTGGAGTCGGGGAAGGTAATTATTGGAGGAGCGATGGAGAGCATTTGACCGAGGTTGGGATGGATTTGTGGGGCCTGGCCCTAGCAGAGGGGAATGAAAGGGCGGTGGTGGTTTGGAGGGACTCACAGGCTTAAGGTAGTCAAGGCCTGTTTCGCTGTGGCGGGGGGAGTCCTTGAGGTTGGTCAGTATGAACTGGTGGGGGGGGGGTCACATCAGGGGTCTGCGTCCCCCAGAAAGGTATATTATTTGGAAGACTTCCTAGGGTGTTATCCCTTTGACGTGGTCTTCCGGTGGTTAGAGCCATCTGCAGAAGTGAGCGGTGCCGCCGAGCTGGTTTACGGCTGGAGGTAAATAGTTGGTGGTGGTTTGCAGATGGCTAACTCAAGGGAAAAAAACGGGAAAATGGCTTCACGGACTTCCCCTGCTCTGATTAGTGTTAATGTTGTTGTTATTTCTGATACTGACCCATGTTGGGTCATGTAAATTATAGGTTAATAAATTCTTTGGTTGAATTCCTCGTACTGAGCTTGGTGGTTTAAGTGGCTTGTGAACTAAGTGGAGTTCTAAAACCGGATTGTGTTGCTATTCGTTCCAGCTGAACAGCTGACGAGGGGGAAGGGGTTAACTGGACACAGATTCGTTCCAGCTGAACAGCTGACGAGGGGGAAGGGGTTAACTGGACACAGATTCGTTCCAGCTGAACAGCTGACGAGGGGGAAGGGGTTAACTGGACACAGATTCGTTCCAGCTGAACAGCTGACGAGGGGGAAGGGGTTAACTGGACACAGGTGGTATAAATTAGTCAGCAGACCTCATTTTGAGCTTGCTCTTTCTGAGCTTGGTGGTTTAAGTGGCTTGTGAACTAAGTGGAGTTCTAAAACCGGATTGTGTTGCTATTCGTTCCAGCTGAACAGCTGACGAGGGGGAAGGGGTTAACTGGACACAGGTGGTATAAATTAGTCAGCAGACCTCATTTTGAGCTTGCTCTTTCTGAGCTTGGTGGTTTAAGTGGCTTGTGAACTAAGTGGAGTTCTAAAACCGGATTGTGTTGCTATTCGTTCCAGCTGAACAGCTGACGAGGGGGAAGGGGTTAACTGGACACAGGTGGTATAAATTAGTCAGCAGACCTCATTTTGAGCTTGCTCTTTCTGAGCTTGGTGGTTTAAGTGGCTTGTGAACTAAGTGGAGTTCTAAAACCGGATTGTGTTGCTATTCGTTCCAGCTGAACAGCTGACGAGGGGGAAGGGGTTAACTGGACACAGGTGGTATAAATTAGTCAGCAGACCTCATTTTGAGCTTGCTCTTTCTGAGCTTGGTGGTTTAAGTGGCTTGTGAACTAAGTGGAGTTCTAAAACCGGATTGTGTTGCTATTCGTTCCAGCTGAACAGCTGACGAGGGGGAAGGGGTTAACTGGACACAGGTGGTATAAATTAGTCAGCAGACCTCATTTTGAGCTTGCTCTTTCTGAGCTTGGTGGTTTAAGTGGCTTGTGAACTAAGTGGAGTTCTAAAACCGGATTGTGTTGCTATTCGTTCCAGCTGAACAGCTGACGAGGGGGAAGGGGTTAACTGGACACAGGTGGTATAAATTAGTCAGCAGACCTCATTTTGAGCTTGCTCTTTCTGAGCTTGGTGGTTTAAGTGGCTTGTGAACTAAGTGGAGTTCTAAAACCGGATTGTGTTGCTATTCGTTCCAGCTGAACAGCTGACGAGGGGGAAGGGGTTAACTGGACACAGGTGGTATAAATTAGTCAGCAGACCTCATTTTGAGCTTGCTCTTTCTGAGCTTGGTGGTTTAAGTGGCTTGTGAACTAAGTGGAGTTCTAAAACCGGATTGTGTTGCTATTCGTTCCAGCTGAACAGCTGACGAGGGGGAAGGGGTTAACTGGACACAGGTGGTATAAATTAGTCAGCAGACCTCATTTTGAGCTTGCTCTTTCTGAGCTTGGTGGTTTAAGTGGCTTGTGAACTAAGTGGAGTTCTAAAACCGGATTGTGTTGCTATTCGTTCCAGCTGAACAGCTGACGAGGGGGAAGGGGTTAACTGGACACAGGTGGTATAAATTAGTCAGCAGACCTCATTTTGAGCTTGCTCTTTCTGAGCTTGGTGGTTTAAGTGGCTTGTGAACTAAGTGGAGTTCTAAAACCGGATTGTGTTGCTATTCGTTCCAGCTGAACAGCTGACGAGGGGGAAGGGGTTAACTGGACACAGGTGGTATAAATTAGTCAGCAGACCTCATTTTGAGCTTGCTCTTTCTGAGCTTGGTGGTTTAAGTGGCTTGTGAACTAAGTGGAGTTCTAAAACCGGATTGTGTTGCTATTCGTTCCAGCTGAACAGCTGACGAGGGGGAAGGGGTTAACTGGACACAGGTGGTATAAATTAGTCAGCAGACCTCATTTTGAGCTTGCTCTTTCTGAGCTTGGTGGTTTAAGTGGCTTGTGAACTAAGTGGAGTTCTAAAACCGGATTGTGTTGCTATTCGTTCCAGCTGAACAGCTGACGAGGGGGAAGGGGTTAACTGGACACAGGTGGTATAAATTAGTCAGCAGACCTCATTTTGAGCTTGCTCTTTCTGAGCTTGGTGGTTTAAGTGGCTTGTGAACTAAGTGGAGTTCTAAAACCGGATTGTGTTGCTATTCGTTCCAGCTGAACAGCTGACGAGGGGGAAGGGGTTAACTGGACACAGGTGGTATAAATTAGTCAGCAGACCTCATTTTGAGCTTGCTCTTTCTGAGCTTGGTGGTTTAAGTGGCTTGTGAACTAAGTGGAGTTCTAAAACCGGATTGTGTTGCTATTCGTTCCAGCTGAACAGCTGACGAGGGGGAAGGGGTTAACTGGACACAGGTGGTATAAATTAGTCAGCAGACCTCATTTTGAGCTTGCTCTTTCTGAGCTTGGTGGTTTAAGTGGCTTGTGAACTAAGTGGAGTTCTAAAACCGGATTGTGTTGCTATTCGTTCCAGCTGAACAGCTGACGAGGGGGAAGGGGTTAACTGGACACAGGTGGTATAAATTAGTCAGCAGACCTCATTTTGAGCTTGCTCTTTCTGAGCTTGGTGGTTTAAGTGGCTTGTGAACTAAGTGGAGTTCTAAAACCGGATTGTGTTGCTATTCGTTCCAGCTGAACAGCTGACGAGGGGGAAGGGGTTAACTGGACACAGGTGGTATAAATTAGTCAGCAGACCTCATTTTGAGCTTGCTCTTTCTGAGCTTGGTGGTTTAAGTGGCTTGTGAACTAAGTGGAGTTCTAAAACCGGATTGTGTTGCTATTCGTTCCAGCTGAACAGCTGACGAGGGGGAAGGGGTTAACTGGACACAGGTGGTATAAATTAGTCAGCAGACCTCATTTTGAGCTTGCTCTTTCTGAGCTTGGTGGTTTAAGTGGCTTGTGAACTAAGTGGAGTTCTAAAACCGGATTGTGTTGCTATTCGTTCCAGCTGAACAGCTGACGAGGGGGAAGGGGTTAACTGGACACAGGTGGTATAAATTAGTCAGCAGACCTCATTTTGAGCTTGCTCTTTCTGAGCTTGGTGGTTTAAGTGGCTTGTGAACTAAGTGGAGTTCTAAAACCGGATTGTGTTGCTATTCGTTCCAGCTGAACAGCTGACGAGGGGGAAGGGGTTAACTGGACACAGGTGGTATAAATTAGTCAGCAGACCTCATTTTGAGCTTGCTCTTTCTGAGCTTGGTGGTTTAAGTGGCTTGTGAACTAAGTGGAGTTCTAAAACCGGAGTTGAAAAGAGGAGTTGAAGCCCCAGTAAGTACTCTTCTTTTTCTTTGACAATTATTCGCTGTTTTGGTGTAACTTGGATAATGGATAGCAAGATTGGAGGTTTTCTTCAGTGCACAGTTTGTCATATGTATACACGACTGGAGCCGGAGTTCCAGGGTGAATATCTCTGTGGCAGATGTGAGCATGTTGTTCACCTGGAAGCTCGTATTAGAGATCTGGAGGAGCAGAATGCAACACTGAGGAGGATAGACAATTTTGAGCGGAGCTTGCTGCTCACAGAGCATGCAGTTAGTGGGTTAGAACTGGAGGGTGAAGACATGGGTGAGCAGGATCAGGTAAGTAGCTGGGTTAATGTAGTTAGGGGCAGTAGAAAGGGGTCAAAGACAAGGAAGGCCGATCCGGTTTCTGGTATTCCAAGCAAAATTGCCAGGTTGGGTGATGATGCGAGGGTGTCAGTCTCAGAAAAGGCAGCCCTAGTGGATACTGATCTCCCTAACAGCCGGGAGAACAGCCCAGCTAGTAGTCGGCGGGATGGTAATGCAGGCAAGCCAAGACAATTGATAGTCGTAGGGGATTCTAAAATCAGGAAGACGGATAGAATAATTTGTCGCCAAGACCGCCTCAACCGAATGGTTTGCTGTCTCCCTGGTGCCAGGGTTCGGCATGTGGTGGAACGGGTGGACAAATTGCTGGGAGGGGCTGGTGATGATCCAGCTGTCGTGGTCCATGTCGGTACCAACGACAGAATAAATGGTAGGTGGAGGAGCCTTAAGAATAATTTTAAAGAACTAGGCTACAAGCTGAAGGGAAGGACCTCCAAGGTTGTATTCTCAGGAATACTGCCTGTGCCATGCGCATCACAGGAAAGACAGCGGGAGCTTAGGGAGTTAAATGCATGGCTGAAGTCTTGGTGTAGAGGAGAAGGATTTGGGTTCCTAGAGCACTGGGCTGACTTTTCATTGGGGTACAAACTGTATTCTGCAGATGATTTGCACCTAAATGGAAGGGGGTCCGCTGTGCTGGGGGAGAGAATTCTAGCTGGGGTGGCGGAGTTTTTAAACTAGGGCTGAGGAGGGAGGTCAATGTAGAAAAAAAAGGGGTAGCCAGGTTAGAGAGGGGTCAGACTATATTGGTGGGGGGAGAAACAGAATGTGGGGAGAGGACTAGACAACAAGATAAGGAGATCCTTTCGTTACAAAACATCAGTGTAAATAAAAAGGACCGATTAATGTCAAATCACATTTCTGATAATAAAAGTGAAAAACTGACAGGCAAGTTAAAGTGTATGTTCACAAATGCCAGAAGTCTAGCAAGCAAAATGGGGGAGCTGGAGGCCTTGATACTGGAAGAAAATATAGATATAGTTGGTGTTGCTGAAACATGGCTGGACTCTTCACATGACTGGGCTGTAAATCTACAGGGTTTTACACTTTTTCGTAAAGACAGGACAAATAGGAAAGGTGGTGGTGTATGTCTGTATGTGAGAAGTGATATGAAGGCGAGTGTGAAAGAGACAATAGTGGGTGAAGACTGTGAGGAGGTTGAAACCTTGTGGGTGGAACTAGAAAGGGAGGTGATCACTGAAAAAATTACTTTTGGTGTAATCTATAGACCCCCCAATATAACTGAGGAGATGGAAGGTCAGATATATAAACAGATGGAGCGGGCTGCACAGGCGGGTACTGTAGTGATAATGGGAGATTTTAATTTCCGGGATATTAATTGGTGTCATGGTTCGGCTTCAACTGCAAAGGGGAGACATTTCCTCAACCTGTTGCAGGAAAATTTTATGGGCCAGTTTGTGGAAGACCCGACTAGAGGTGAAGCTCTGTTGGATCTGGTCATTTCTAATAATGCAGATCTTGTTGGGAATGTCAATGTTCGTGAAAACCTCGGTAACAGTGATCATAATATAGTTACATTTTACCTATACTGTAAAAAACAAACGCAGGCTGGGAGGGCAAAAACATTTAATTTTAAGAAAGCCAATTTCCCCAGGATGAGGGCTGCAATTCAGGATATAGACTGGGAAGAACTAATGTCAAATAATGGAACAAATGATAAATGGGAGATTTTCAAATCTACTTTGAGTTATTATAGTGCAAAATTTATTCCTACAGGTAATAAGTATAAACGACTCAAATTAAACCCCACATGGCTTACACCTTCTGTGAAAGGGGCAATACATGACAAAAAAAGGGCATTTAAAAAATACAAATCTGAGGGTACAGCTGTAGCCTTTGTAAAATATAAAGAGCTTAATAAAATCTGTAAAAATGTAATAAAATTAGCAAAAATACAAAATGAAAGGCAGGTGGCCAAGGATAGTAAAACAAATCCTAAAAAATTCTTCAAGCATATAAATGCAAAAAAGCCAAGGTCTGAACATGTAGGACCCCTAGATAATGGTAATGGGGAGTTGATCACAGGGGATCAAGAGAAGGCAGAGTTACTAAATGGGTTCTTTAGCTCTGTATATACAACAGAAGAAAGAGCAGCTGATGTAGCCGGTGCCAGTGCTGTTAATATATCAGTTGATATACTGAATTGGATGAATGTAGAGATGGTCCAAGCTAAATTAAATAAAATAAATGTGCACAAGGCTCCGGGACCAGATGGGTTACACCCTAGAATTCTTAAAGAGCTTAGTTCAGTTATTTCTGTCCCCCTTTTCATAATATTCAGAGAATCTCTAGTGACTGGTATAGTGCCAAGGGACTGGCGCAGGGCAAATGTGGTGCCTATTTTCAAAAAGGGCTCTAGGTCTTCCCCGGGTAATTATAGACCAGTAAGCTTAACATCCATCGTGGGGAAAATGTTTGAGGGGCTATTGAGGGACTATATACAGGATTATGTGACAATAAATAGCATTATAAGTGACAGCCAGCACGGTTTTACTAAGGACAGAAGTTGTCAAACTAACCTAATCTGTTTTTATGAAGAGGTGAGCAGAAGTCTAGACAGAGGGGCCGCTGTGGATTTAGTGTTTTTAGACTTTGCAAAGGCATTTGACACTGTCCCCCATAGACGCCTAATGGGTAAATTAAGGACTATAGGTTTAGAAAATATAGTTTGTAATTGGATTGAGAATTGGCTCAAGGACCGTATCCAGAGGGTTGTGGTCAATGATTCCTTCTCTGAATGGTCCCCGGTTATAAGTGGTGTACCCCAGGGTTCAGTGCTGGGACCACTATTATTCAACTTATTTATTAATGATATAGAGGAAGGGATTAATAGCACTATTTCTATTTTTGCAGATGACACCAAGCTATGTAATATAGTTCAGACTATGGAAGATGTTCATGAATTACAGGCAGATTTAAACAAACTAAGTGTTTGGGCGTCCACTTGGCAAATGAAGTTTAATGTAGATAAATGTAAAGTTATGCATCTTGGTACCAACAACCTGCATGCATCATATGTCCTAGGGGGCGCTACACTGGCGGATTCACTTGTTGAGAAGGATCTGGGTGTACTTGTAAATCATAAACTCAATAACAGCATGCAGTGTCAATCAGCTGCTTCAAAGGCCAGCAGGATATTGTCGTGTATTAAAAGAGGCATGGACTCGCGGGACAGGGATGTAATAATGCCACTTTACAAAGCATTAGTGAGGCCTCATCTAGAATATGCAGTTCAGTTCTGGGCTCCAGTTCATAGAAAGGATGCCCTGGAGTTGGAAAAAATACAAAGAAGAGCAACGAAGCTAATAAGGGGCATGGAGAATTTAAGTTATGAGGAAAGATTGAAAGAATTAAACCTATTTAGCCTTGAAAAAAGAAGACTAAGGGGGGACATGATTAACTTATATAAATATATTAATGGCACATACAAAAAATATGGTGAAATCCTGTTCCTTGTAAAACCCCCTCAAAAAACAAGGGGGCACTCCCTCCGTCTGGAGAAAAAAAGGTTCAAGCTGCAGAGGCGACAAGGCTTCTTTACAGTGAGAACTGTGAATTTATGGAATAGCCTACCGCAGGAGCTGGTCACAGCAGGGACAGTAGATGGCTTTAAAAAAGGGTTAGATAATTTCCTAGAACAAAAAAATATTAGCTCCTATGTGTAGAAATTTTTCCTTCCCTTTTCCCTTCCCTTGGTTGAACTTGATGGACATGTGTCTTTTTTCAGCCGTACTAACTATGTAACTATGTAACTATGTAACTATGTACTTCCTCGAACAATTTAATGTTTCAGATTAAATTGCAATTTTCATAACTAATTTAAATTAATAAACGGCTGGTGTGGCCATTTCACATCCAACCTCGGTTGTCACATGTCTTTCTTTGGTGGGGGGGATGTGAATAAGGGGAATTCAAAGGGTCCAAAAGCACACGACTCTACTTAGGCAAGTCATGACAGTTCTTTAGCTCAAGGCCAGGGGCAAAACTAGGAATGGCTGGCAAACATTTGACTGGGCCTTAAAGAGGCTCTGTCACCAGATTTTGCAACCCCTATCTGCTATTGCAGCAGATAGGCGCTGCAATGTAGATTACAGTAACGTTTTTATTTTTAAGTTATGACCATTTTTATATTTATGCAAATGAGGCTTGCAAAAGTCCAAGTGGGTGTGTTTAAAAGTAAAAGTCCAAGTGGGCGTGTATTATGTGCGTACATCGGGGCGTTTTTAATTCTTTTACTAGCTGGGCGTTCTGATGAGAAGTATCATCCACTTCTCTTCAGAACGCCCAGCTTCTGGCAGTGCAGATCTGTGACGTCACTCACAGGTCCTGCATCGTGTCGGACACATCGGCACCAGAGGCTACAGTTGATTCTGCAGCAGCATCAGCGTTTGCAGGTAAGTAGCTACATCGACTTACCTGCTAACGCCGATGCTGCTGCAGAATCATCTGTAGCCTCTGGTGCCGATGTGTCCTCGCTCGTCTGACACGATGCAGGGCCTGTGAGTGACGTCACAGCGTGATCTGGCAGAAGCTGGGCGTTCTGAAGAGAAGAGGATGTTACTTCTCGTCAGAACGCCCAGCTAGTAAAAGTATTCAAAACGCCCCGATGTACGCACATAATACACGCCCACTTGGACTTTTACTTTTAAACACACCCACTTGGACTTTTGCAAGCCTCATTTGCATAACTACAAAAATGGTCATAACTTGGCCAAAAATGCTCGTTTTTTAAAAATAAAAATGTTACTGTAATCTACATTGCAGCGCCTATCTGCTGCAATAGCAGATAGGGGTTGCAAAATCCGGTGACAGAGCCTCTTTAACTTCTCTGCAACCAACACCCCCTCAACCACACATCCCCCACCCTCCCGACAATTAACATTGAGTGTATGTGCACACGTAGTGTTTTCAGCCGTTTCTCGGACCATAAGCGTCCCGAAAAATGGCACTATCTACAGGAGTGCGTCCCGCTGCTCTAAGTTTCAGGTAAGTTTTTTTTAATAACTATTAGGGTATGTTCACACGCTTAACAAAAAACATCTGAAAATACGGAGCTGTTTTCAAGGGAAAACAGCTCCTGATTTTCAGACTTTTTTTGGAGCGTTTTTAGGCTATGTTCACACGGGGTATTTTGCCGAGTTTTTTGACGCGGAAACCGCGTCGCAAAACTCGGCAGAAACGGCCCGAGAACGCCTCCCATTGATTTCAATGGGAGGCGTCGGCGTCTTTTTCCCGCGATCAGTAAAACTGCCTCGCGGGAAAAAGAAGCGACATGCCCTATCTTCGGGCGCTTCCGCCTCCGACCTCCCATTGACTTCAATGGGAGGCAGGAGAAAGCGTATTTCTCGCTGTTTTATGCCCGCGGCGCTCAATGGCCGCGGGCGAAAAACGGCGCGATAATTGCCGCGAAAATCGGCGTGCAGGGAGAGGAATATCTGCCTCAAAGTTCCAAACGGAATTTTGAGGCAGATATTCCTCCCCCAAAATACTCCGTGTGAACATAGCCTAACGGTGGTTTTTGGAGCTGTTTTCAATAGAGTCTATGAAAAACGGCTCCAAAAACGTCCCAAGAAATGTCCTGCACTTCTTTTGTCGAGACGTCATTTTACGTGCCGTATTTTGACAGGGACGCGTAAAATTACACCTCGTCTGAACAGAACATCGTAAAACTCATTGCAAGCAACGGGCAGATGTTTGCAGGCGTAATGGAGCCGTCTTTTCAGGCGTAATTCGAGGGGTAAAACGTCCGAATTACGTCTGAAAATAGGCCGTGTGAACATACCCTTATGACTATAAAATAACATAATTAAGTGATAACAAATGTTATTACTTGTTATATAACGTCTGCCTCTCTTTTGTGTTATGATATGAATATATTTTCTTGTCATTTTTATCAAAGAACGCAAAGTTTGTAATTTAACCCTATCACTGACGGGATGCTCTATTTGATCAGATGGCAAGAGGATTTGTTTTTGCCTTTCCACTTTCCAACAGTCAAAATTTTTTTTTTTACGTAAACACATCTATATGAGCTTTCATTTTCTGCAAGATGAATATTCGTTTTGTTTGGTGCAATTTTGCGATACACATAAGTTAGCATTTAATTTATATGAACTTTTAACGGAAAAATGAAAAAAAACACGCTTTTTTTAAATTTATTTTTTACACAATTTATCATTCACCATAAATCATGTGATAACTGAATTGTTCTTGTTGTTATTTATTGTTTTGAGATATTTCTTCAATAATGTGTATAAAAATCATTAGGGGACTTATTACTTTTCATCTTGTTTTTTTCTACCCGTAATGTCTTGAGAGGTCTCTATATCGCTGTATACAGGGCCACCATCAGAAATTTTTGGGCCCCACACAGTCAAGGCATCTTTCACTCCTTCATTACCAGGGGATAGGGGGTGGCAACAGAAGTGCAGGGAGAGCCGTGTAGGTGAATTACCATATCAGTATCCTGTGTACAGGGGCGTAGCTAAAGGCTCATGGGCCCCGATGCAAAGATTCTTCTTAGGCACCGCCAAACTTCTCATGGCCGACGGCCCGCAGCTTTCAGCTGCATCGCTCGGTCTCCTAATTGACCCAACGATGCAGCATTAAAAGCCAGGGGCGTCACTAAGGTCTTGAAACGTCAGGGGAAATAGCCCCAATACATATGTGTCCCCCCAAAAAAATGTGTGTCCATGTATGTATATGTGTATATAGGAGACAGCATATCTATAGCAGCAACTTCCTATAGCTATGGATAGGATTAGTTACAGTGGCTCAGCAGACAGTATCACACATGATAGGATTAGATACACAGCTCAGCAGACAGTATCACACATGATAGGATTAGATACACAGCTCAGCAGACAGTATCACACATGATAAGATTAGATACATTCGCTCAGCAGACAGTATCACACATGATAGGATTAGATACAGTGGCTCAGCAGACAGTATCACACATGATAGTATTAGATATAGGGCCCAGTAGACAGTATCACACATGATAGGATTAGATACAGGGCTCAGCTCGCTGACATTGCAGCTCCAGCGCTGGACCCAGGAAAGGTAAGTATAAGAATTGTTTTGCTTTTTTATGTGTTACTAATTATTTATGTGTGTTTGTATTTTTTTACAGGTTCGGTTGTTGGACTACTTCGGATTCGAGGACTTCGATGACAGCGGTTTTTATTCTCAATACAATGGATAACGAGGGTTGTGTGTGGGATTTTTATTTCAATAAAATATTTTTCCTATGTCTTTGCATTTTTTTTCTAAACTTTATTACTACCCCCATAGTAATGGCTGTTGGCTGATTGACAACGTCCATTACTAAGGAGGGGCTTAATGTTAGACATGGAGAGGCTAACACTAACCCCCATTATTATCCCGGTACCCACCGCCACCAGGGGTACCGGGCAGAGCTGGGTACGATCCAGTACCCAACCATCTGTAGTGATGGTTAGGCACTGGCGTGGCCGCACACTGGTATTATTAGGCTGGGAAAGCCCAAAAAGAGTGTCTCTTCCCACCCTGGTAATGCTAGCCTGCTGCTGCTGTTATGTTGTATCTTGCTGGTTATAAAAATGGGGCGAACCCCACATCATTCTTTCCAATTATTTATTTTTAAAAATTACGGGGGGTCCCCCCCATTTTTCATAACCAGCCAGCTACAACACAACAGCCGCCTAGCATTACCAGGGTGGGAAGGGCCACTGTGTTTGGCCTTTCCCAGCCCACTAATACCAGCCTGCGGCCGCCCCAGTGCTAAACCATCACTACAGATGGTCGGGGACTGTGTCATACCCGGCTTTTTCTGGCAACCCTGGTGGCGGTGGGTACCGGGTTAATATTGGGGGGGGTTAGTGTTTGCCTCTGCACCGGCTAACACTAAGCCCCGCCATAGAATTCTTTTTAATTGAAATAAAAAAAAACCACACAACCCTCGTTAACCATTTTATTGATAACAAAAAAAGACGTCATCTAAGTAGTCCTCGATGCAGTTCCGTTGTTTTGACGGAATCAATAGGGCAGTCGACTGCGCTATTGGTTGTGTCAAGAACAACGGAGCCCTGTCACAACGTTGACAAACGGAAACCTTTAGCAACGTTTCCGTTACCATGGAGATCAATGGTGAGGAAACGGAAGCTAAGGTTTCAGTTTGCCGTTCTGTTGAGGGGTAACCCGACAGAAACCTCTACCACGTGGCAGCAATGCTCTTGCCATCCTGTAATACTGTTACATATATGGTGTAATATCTGTTTATAGTGGTTGAGCTGGTATAAGACGGGTCGGTGGGGCTTTAGCACAAGGTCTCTCTTCTGATATAATGACTGTTTACAGTGGTTGAGCAGTTGGTAAACCGATGCATGAGCGGTCCATCAACACATTCTGGTATGACCGGTCCGTTACGTTTTACCACAATGTCTCCCTTCTAAAAAAACGAATGCTTAGTCTTAGAACAGCAGCAACATATTGATAAACAAGTTTTAACTTTTTGGAATCTTGGCCTCAGGGTATGTGAACACAAGGGAATTGCAGGCTGAAAAATCCAGATTTTAGAAGAGGATTTTCTAGTTCTTTGTGCCATTGATCCACATACGTATTATCCCCATTCAATAGGGTTTATCAGTGTGTTGAAATCTGCCGGCTTTTTCGTGTGGAATACGCGTCAAGTAGTGACATGATTTGAAATCCGTGGCGGAAAATTCTGCTCCATTTAATCTGTAATGCAGATTTTCCATTGAAAACAATAGGAGGCAATAGTTTGTGTACAGATTTTATCCGCGTGAAAAAAACTCTGTGTAAACATAGGCTTAGGCCTCATGCACACAAACTTATTTTTTCCCTCCCGTAAATACTTGCGTAAATACGGGTTCTTGGTCACACGCATTCAACCCGTATTGCACCAGTATTTACGGGCACGTTTTCGCTGCAAAATTACACTGCAGTAATCGGCAGCCCCTTTTCTCTATCAGTGAAGGATAGAGAGAAGGGACAGCCCTTTCCGCAGAAAAAGTAAAATAAATTCATACTTACCCGGCCGTTGTCTTGGTGACGCGTCCCTCTTTCGACATCCAGCCCGACCTCCCTGGATGACGCGGCAGTCCATGAGACCGCTGCAGCCTGTGATTGGAGGCCAGACTGGAGGAAGAAGCAGGTAGTTCTGGGTAAGTATGAACGTCTTTTTTTTTTACAGGTTGATCTATATTGTGATCGGTAGTTTCTGTCCAGGGTGTTGAAAGAGTTACTGCCGATCGTTTAACTCTTTCAGCACCCTGGACAGTGACTATTTACTGACGTCGCCTAGCAACGGTCCCGTAATTACGGGTGCACACACGTAGTCACCCGTAATTACGGGAGCCCCATAGACTTCTATGGGCCTGCCCGTGCCGTAATTACGGCCTGAAATAGGACATGTTCTATATTTTTCAACGGCACGGGCACCTTCCCGTAAGCATACGGGGAGGTACCCGTGGCCAATAGAAGTCCATGGGTCCGTAAAAACGTGCCGTAATTACGGCCCGTAATTACGGGCGTTTTTACCTTCGTGTGCATGGGGCCTTAATCAGCTGTTGTACAAAGTCCACTGTAAAGCCGGGTTCACACATAGCGTATACACTACGGATTTTCCGCAAACGGATTTTGTTATGGAAAATCTGCAGCCTAATACAGTAGCAGCAAAGTGGATGAGATTTGAACAAACCTCATCCAGACGCTGCATAAATGATAAGCAGAAAAAAAACGCTCAAAAGTTGACCTGCGTTGCGTTTTTTTAATCCGCAGCATGTCAATTGTATTTGCGTAATTGCTGCTTTTTTTGTTGAGAGTTTTAAAAAATTTAATTCAATGGGGAGCTAAAAGCTGCCTTAAAAAAAAAATAAAAAAAAATCTTATACTTACCCAGAATTCATCCCATTTGACTTCTGCAGCCAATCACATCATCCAAACATCATACCAGGAGGCTGGGCTGCAGGACGGCAGAGGGATGCATCGCCATGGCTACAGGTAAGTATGAAATGTTTTTATTTTTATGTGCAGTTTTCCACAGCGGACATTCTGGCCCAAAAACGTCACCACAATTTACGCAGCATATCCACCCTGTGTGAACATACCCTTAAAGAAACATCAGCTCTTCAGACCTCTTCCCCACTTGTCTACCCGATGTACTTAATATTCACCGGCCATAATTGCCAATAACTTATAGAATGCCCTATGACATGGGAAAATGTCGCCCTCTCTGTGAACAATGTTGCCAGGACTTTAACCTGTGAGGTATCTTGAGGGTAAATTAACATACCGTATATTTACATTCATGGTGGTCTATGGGGGTGAAGGGGTTAATGGTAATAACCTTGTTGGTCTACTGTTGTAAAGCCGTTAATGCCAACATCCATGGTAGTCTAAGGTGGAGAAGCAGTTTACTGTAGTCTATATTCCCATTGCGTTTGCAGGGTACGTTCGGCGTACACGCCAGGAAAGTTCGCGCCACATGTGCCGAATGTATTCATAGGTCCCCATTGACCTGATAGATGCTTAAAGAGTATCACTGACATATTTTTTTTTAACTGTCGCATGGTTGACTATGCTATTCAATACAGAAGTATCTTGTAAATGAAGTTATATTGCGCGATATACGTTATGTTATAATGGGAGTCAATAGGCGACGTATATCACTGTATGGGTATGTTCACACGGCCTATTTACGGACGTAATTCGGGTGTTTTTGCCCCGAATTACGTCCGAAAATAGCGCCTCAATAGCGCTGACAAACATCTGCCCATTGAAAGCAATGGGCAGACGTTTGTCTGTTCACACGAGGCGTAATTTACGCGCCGCTGTCAAATGACGGCGCGTAAATAGACGCCCGCGTCAAAGAAGTGACCTGTCACTTCTTTGGCCGTAATTGGAGCCGTTATTCATTGACTCCAATGAATAGCAGCGCCAATTACGTCCGTAATTGACGCGGCATTCTAGCGCCTGCACATGCCGTTACGGCTGAAATTACGGGGATGTTTTCAGGCTGAAACATCCCCGTAATTTCAGCCGTTACGGACGCCCTCGTGTGAACATACCCTATGACATACATTGGCATGAGGCAGAGGCTTGTGTCGGAGGTATATGTCTGGAGTATTTTCTGACCTATTCCTCAAACGTAGGCTGCAAACGCAGTGTGAATAGAAACTAAGTCATACCTAGCGTCAAAAAATTACTCACATCTCCAGGCTCCGGCTCTGTGACATAAAGAAATGATGCGGGGGAATCTGCTGCCACCAGGCCCCCTTGACCCTTGAAGTCCTGTTTGTACCACTCCCCTTTTGGCTAGCCCTACCTATAATGCAACCCTAGGGAGAACATGACTTTTGGTCATGCCCCATGTTACTTCATGGTCTTTCCCGCTGGAAATCTCCAGGTCGCTTGGCCGGAGTCGGTTCTTTTCGCAGCCGCTGACTTTCAAGCACACAGGAATTTCGTAGCGTTGTACCAGAAATTATAGGCACAGGTGAAGCTGTATGAGACTAAAGTCAGGGCAAGCAGACTACTTGCAATATGGATAACCTGGCATGATTTAGGGCAGGAAGCGATAAGATAGCAATGCCAAAGACAAGTAGAGTCAACCCCAAGTAACCAAACAGAAACTGTATGTAGGTCATATCTGAAGAAAGGGTAAATAGTCAGAAATGCTCAGTCATATACCAAGCTAAGCTCGCTTGGTGCACTCTGCCCGTGCCCTCTTAAAGGACCAGACTCGCTTTGACGACAAGGAACTTATAGTTTCCGTGAATTTGTGAAAGTTTACATTATCCAGACAACAGGGGTGCCGGTAGACTCTGAAAATACCTGAGGCAAGGTGGAGTACTGGTGAAGGGGAGGATGCAGATACAATTGAATTTCGTAATCGCTGGCATTAAAACACCCAGGGGCAAAAGACCCAGGGCATGAACCCCGGTGCCAGGTCATAGCAAGATCACTACCAGACAAATTGGGATATTTCGAAAGATAATTATCGAGCTATAGAAGTGCTCCAACCACCACCACTATTACATGGTAAAGACCGCACTCTACGTAACCAGTAGATTTGTGCGAATGCTTCCTTTCTTCCAAGATCGCACACAGTAGTGTAGTTTAAACCTTATGCACATGGTCATACGTCTTCGTACAACCTCCAAGTTGTACAGAGCCATAATAGGGCACTCATATACTTCTACGGGACCCTACTGTACCTAGATATGGCTCCAATTTCATTCTTGCATCCATCCACAGATCAGGCCTCCTACATCCGGGATAGGTTTGACTGAAACTCGTATGTTGTCTATTTACTTAAATGCAGATGGTGTAATGTGGAAAATTGGTCCAAAAGATCCAAAGTCCAAAGATCTAAAGGTCAACAGAACAAACTGACTTGCCGATCCGACAGCATTTTATTGAGGCTGACCATTCTCCCAGACAGGTCAGGTTTCCAGTAATTGAACAGCTTAGGGCTTATCCACACGGAACGGAATTGCTGCAGAAACTACATTCCGCTGAGGAAAAAACGCACCATTTCCTGACTTTTCAACTGCAGAAAATGGTGCCGATTTTGCTGCGTTTTTCTCAATGCTGGGAGATGGTGACGTCTCCTCTGAAAAACGCAGCAATTCAGTCACTTTCCACAGCAGGAATTGACATGCTGCGGTACCAAAAATACGCACCGCAGTTCAATTTCAAGTCAGAATTTTTACACAGTGTGTGGATGAGATTTGTTATATCTCACCCACTTTGCTGCTACCGTATTCTGTTGCGTATTTTCCGTCCGCAAGTCCAGACAGAAATCACATGCACCAATTCCGCTACATCTGGACAAGCCCTTAATATTCCTCGTAATGGTGGCGACATAATTCTTAGATTAAAACAAGTTTGGATCAGAATTATAGCTTGGCTTTCCTTCGTCTGGGGCAAAAATTCAGTTTCTAGCCTAGCCCTGAATCTAAATACTTTAGCCAAAGCAGAGTGGCTTGTGGGTACCGCATTTCCCCTAGCAAGTCCCCTGTTTTGGATTAATAAATTAAGAGTCCCGTGCAGAGCGCTAGTATAGGCTCTGCTCCGGGACTCTGTGGAATTCCCTGACATCGCTGTCCATATATGGACAGTCTTGTCAGGGTTTTCTCCAGAGCGGATTCCTGGGCAGAGCGCTAGTATAAGCTCTGCTCCGGGACTCTGTGGAATTCCCTGACATTGCTGTCCACATATGGACAGCGATGTCTGGGGCTTCCCCAGAGCCGGATTCCCGTGCAGAGTGCTAGTATAGGCTCTGATCCAGGACTCTGTGGAATTCCCTGACATCACTGTCCATATATGGACGGTGTTATCAGGGTCTTCCCCAGAGCGGTGTCCCGGGCAGAACGCTAGTATAGACTCTGCTCCAGGACTCTGTGGAATTTCCGGACATCGCTGTCCATATATGGGTCTGTAAATACTGGCGGAATAGGCTACGTGTGACAAAGGACCTGTATTTATGCCAGTTTTTACGGGCATTTTTACGTTCATGTGCATGGGGCCTAAAGGGTCTGAATACTTAGGCTATGTTCACACGCTTACTAAAAGACGTCTGAAAATACTGATTTTCAGCCGTTTTGTAAGCAAACTCGCGTTATTCGCTGCATTTTTTACAGCCGCTTTTGGAGCTGTTTTTCTATAGAGTCAATGAAAAACGGCTCCATAAATATCTCAAGAAGTGACATGCGCTTCTTTTTACGGGGCGTCTTTTAACGCCCAGTCGGAACATAATACCGGTTTTCCCATGGAAATCAATGGGCAGATGTTTGGATGTGTCCTGCTTCTGAGTTTATGGCCATTTTTCAGCCGTTTACGGCCCGAACAACGTCCGAAAAGAGGCTGTGTGAACATACCCTTGGTCTTATTTACCCCCCTTTTTTTCTCCTTTAGCGGGGTAGCCTATAGGACAATTGGGTCCCCTCCTACAGGGCGTTCTTAGGGGGGAATGGGCAGGTTTACCCCCCTCCTCCCTGCCTTGGTTTATAAGGCAAGGGCGGGAAGACATCTCCCTCTTTTGGCTGTCACTTGTCCCACCCTCCCTCCCTATTGACTGTATATCTCTGTTTTCATAAAAAAAAAATAATAATAATAATAATAATAATAAAAAAAAATATATATATATATATATAAAAAACATGAAGAAAGCAATATATATGTACGTAATAACAAAAAAACAAAAACAAAGGAAAGATATTAAATATAAAATATGGACAAATGGTATACATTTTATCGTATTTGTACTTGGAGGTGTTGGTCTATTTATTTACTGTTTCTTGTCTGTTTTACATTCTTCTGTATTGCAATATCTATGTCACAGAAGGCGGTGTTTGCAGAAAGGTCTGACCTACATGCCCTTCCATAGGCGGGCTGGCATTCGGGTAACAAAATCGTTATGTGTATATAGGGTTTATATCTTGAAATTGTTTATTATTGAAAAACAAGAACAAAATTAAATAAATATATAGGCCCCATGCACACGACCATAAAAAAACTCAGTTTTTGCGGACCGCATTTGCGGTCTGCAAAAACTAACCCATTCACTTCCATTGAACGCGGACACCTTTCCGTATTGCTACGGATGAGTGTGCGTGCCGCAGAACTGTGCCGGGAATTATGGAGCATGTCCGTTCTTGGTCCACAATTGCGGCACAGAATCCTCCATAGAAGTCTATGGGGAAGTCAAAATTGCAGATGGCTACGGAGGTGCGTCCACAAATACGGATAGCCATCCGCAAATACAGAAGTGTTGCTTAGCAACACAAAGGGGATTTCCCATCAACCAGGCCTCTTTTTTTGCGGATCCGTATAAACGGATGCACTACGGACCGTATTTGCGGATACCATTCAGCAGAGATGGGTACGTTGCTGATGATTTGCTCATGACTATAATGCAATACGGAACCATATTTACAGTCAGTATTTGAGGATACGGTCGTGTGCATGGGGTCTAAGGCCCCATGCACACGACCGTGCCCGCAATCACGGCCCGCGATTGCAGGCACGGCCGGCCGCTGACTGACAGCCGCATTTTCGGGCCGTGCTACCATACAAAGTATGGGAGCACGGCCCGCAAAAAATCGAAAGAACGGACATGTTCCATAATTCCCGGAACATTTCCACGGCACTGACACCCTTCCGTAGTGCTACGGAAAGGTGTCAGTGTTCAATGAAAGTGAATGGCTCCGTTTTTGCGGACCGCAATTGCGGTCCGCAAAAACGGAGGTTTTTTGCTGTCGTGTGCATGGGGCCTAAAGCTGTGGTCGACCCTCGTGTCAACCCACGTTATAAACTTAACTAAAGCCTCGTTTAAGTTATTTCACTCGTGATATGGTAATCCACCCTAGACAAAATTCGTATAGTAGTGGTATGCACAGTCACTAAAATTCTGTTTTTACTTTGTCATTATGGGGTACTGAGTGCAGAATTATGGGGAAAACTGGAATTTTTTTTACTTTGGCACAAGGCCTCAACATAACAAAAGGTGACAAAATTGAAAGTGTCTGAAGACTTTCTGGATGCATTGTATGTTATTTCCTGGTATTGTGCAGTTAATTATAAACTTTTCTTCCCTGCTTTCCGGCTTTTCAGGCACGGGGGAGGGTAACTGTAATGACCATAAGGACAGATTCACACGAACGTTGCGTTTTTGCGCGCGCAAACAACGCGGCGTTTTGCGAGCGCAAAAACCATTTGACAGCTGCGTGTGTCATGCGTGTCTGATGCGCGGCTGCGTGATTTTCGCGCAGCCGGCATCATAGAGATGAGGCTTGTCGACGCCCGTCACTGTCCAAGGTGCTGAAAGAGCTAAATCTTTCAGCACCCTCGACAGTGAATGCCAAACACAACAGCGAAAAACCTGTAAAAAAAAAAAAGATAAAGTTCCTACTTACCGAGAACTTCCCGGCCGTTGCCTTGGTGACGCGTCCTTGGTGACGCGCCTCTCTTGACATCGGGCCCCACCTCCCTGGATGACGCGGCAGTCCAAGTGACCGCTGCAGCCTGTGATTGGCTGCAGCCTGTGCTTGGCCTGTGATTGGCTGGAGCTGTCACTTGAACTGAAGTGTCATCCCGGGAGGTCGGACTGCAGGAAGGAGACAGGAGTAATCGGTAAGTTAGAACTTCGTTTTTTTTTACAAGTTCATGTATTTTGGGATCGCAAGTCACTGTCCATGGTGCTGAAACAGTTTAACTCTTTCAGCACCATGCACAGTGAATGTCTCCCGACGTCGCGGACCGGAAATTTTTTTGCCGGGTTCGGCCAAAACGAGTTTGGCCGAACCCGGTGAAGTTAGCTTCGGTTGTCGGGGTTCGCTCCTCGCAAAGTCACTCCGTTTGGATGCTTGGAAACAGAAAAGCACGTGGTGCTTTTCTGTTTCCATTCATCCTTTTGACAGCTCGTGCGCTGTTTCAGTCGGTTCGCACGGAAGAGCTTCCGTGCGACCTGCCTGGTTTTCACGCACCCATTGACTTCAATGGGTGCGTGATGCGTGAAATACGCAGAGTTATTGAACCTGTCGCGTATTTTGCGCAGCGAACAAACGCTGCGCAAAATACACGGACTGTGTGTACTGCCCCATAGACTTCTATAGGGCATTGCGTGCCACGCGAAAACCACGCGGCCTACACGCTGCCAAATCACGCTCGTGTGAATCCCCCCTAAAGGAAATAATGGAAAAAAGTCCAGAGAAATCCCTGCCCCCTACTTTATCCCACACATCTCCAGTTCTGAAAACTTCCAGAAACGTAAGAATACAGATGTAAATCTGTAGCTGTTATCTTCTATTGTAACCTGGAAACCGTCAACAAGCAGCTGCTTATGGATATGGTTAAAAACAATGGACACATATTGATGCCATCTGTCGGTAACCAGATGGAATTTCAAAAATGAGGTATTCATATGTCCACCTGACTATTTAAAGGTTCATATGCTGATGAGCCGGTCTGTCCTTGGTATTCACAGAATGTAGCCATCTTTATCTTGACTCAACGCATTGAATACACAGTGGCAAGAAACTTCTACTTTACATTTTCAATTACTTTTCAATGGCTTTTGTTGTATGATATCATGCTGCAGCAAGTGATCAGAGTCAAGATAAACTTGGCTACATCTGTATACAATGTAATTAACATAAATCTCACAGGACAGGTTACTGGTTAAGCGATACCAACATAATATTAACCACCTCCATACATTTCCAAGAACAGTACAGAAATAGAAACTCCAACAATCTCAAATATTAAACACTGAGGAAAAGGAGTCATACATTATAGGTATCAAAAAAATAGAAAACTTTATTGAATTCGAATAAAAACTACAGAGGATCTAAAAATGAAATCTGTATCTGGACCACATTCATGGTAACAATAACACCACATTAGTTACATTAGAGGGATTCATTACTATTGAGGGATTGGCATTGCCACAGCAAAGGATACATACATATTATTCCCAGAAAACATGTTCCCCGTCCAAAAAAGACCACCATCGAAAATTCATAGAGGTGGATAGTCAGGGCCGCCATCAGGAATTTCAGGGCCCCATACAGCTACATTTTCTGGGCCCCCCTACCGTGGCACCGCCTGTTAACGGTACTCCGTCCAGCACTATATCATGCTACCCAGGGGGTAGCCGCCATCAGGGGGGTATTAGGGGTACTGATGTGAGGGGCCCGGCAACTGCCGCGACTTGCCTTTGGTAGAAAAAAAACAGGCCCCTGCAATGGGGCTAGTTTTTTTTCACCAAAGGAATGTTGTGAGCTGCGGGGCCCCCCCTCTCGTCATGGGGGCCGTCAAACACCGCCCGCGTGACCGATCGCGCGCATCCGCAAACTCCCGCGCATCCGCAAGCGCGCACCCGCGACCGCCCGCGCATGCGTCCACCAGCGACCGCACGTGACCGCCCGCCCGCGCACCCGCGACCGCCTGGAACTGCGCACCGAATTTTGAGGCAGATTTTGACCTGCCCACACTATCTTGCCGCGTTTTTTGCCCGCGGCGATTGAGGACAGCAGACAAAAAAATGCAGCGAAAAATGCATTTTCTGCCTCCCATTGATTTCGATGGGAGGTCAGAGGCAGAACCGCGGCAAGAAAGGACGTGCTGCTTTTTCTTTTTTCCGCGACTGGCTCCCATTGATTTCAGATGAAATCAATGGGAGGCGGTTTTGGAAGTTGTTTGGTGCTGATTCTGACGCAGTGTCCGAGTCAATATCAAGGCCCAAAAACTCTGTGAACTGGGCCTTATTGTTAGGGCTTATTCAGACGAACGTGTAATACATCCGTGCAACGCGCGTGATTTTCACGAGCCTCGCACGGACCTATGTTAGTCTATGGGGCCGTGCAGACTGTCAGTGATTTTCACGCAGCGTGTGTCCGTGTGTCCGCTGCGTAAAACTCACGACATGTCCTATATTTGTGCATTGTTCGCGCATCACGCACCCATTGAAGTCAATGGGTGCGTGAAAATCACGCCCAGCACTTCCGCAGCCGTATAAACTATGAATGAAAACAGAAAAGCACCACGAGCTACAAACATACAAACAGAGTGTCATAATGATGGCGGCTGCGCGAAAATCACGCAGCCGCGCATCATACGCTGCTGACACACGGAGCTGTTATGGACCTTTTGCATGCGCAAAATGCCACTTTTTTTGCGCGCGCAAAAAGCACACGCTCGTGTAAATCCGGCCTTAGGGTAGGAACACACTAGGCATGAACGCTGCAGATTTTATGCAACACATTTTATTGTGGAAAATCCGCAGCGTATTACAGTCGCAGCCGAGTGGATGAGATATGAACAAATGTCATCCACACGCTGCAAAAAAAATGGACCTGCAGTGTGGCTTTTGGCTTTTTAAGCCGCAGCATGTCAATGTATTCTGTGGGATCGCTGCTCCTCTGTGGCGGAAATGCTGCGGTTCTGCCGCAAAAATAACAAATGAGAAAAAAAAAAAGGCACTTTTTTAAATTTATAAAAAAGTTTATACTTACCCCGGCCGTAGTTTAGGCGACGCGATCCTCTATTCTTAGCGCAGCCCCGCCTCCTGTCATGACGTTTCATCCCATGTGACTGCCGGTCTCTTTCACTTTCCGTTGCAGGGTTCACCCGACGGAAACCTCAGACGGAACCCCGGAAGCGAACGGTGATGTGAACAGGCCCTAACACAAAAGTTTTGTATTTTTTTAAGCTGGTTCACAAAAAAAAAAAAATTCCAAATTCTACTGGACCAACTGCCTATTTAGAGACCGGCAGCAGCTCCAGGAGCGACATCATAAGGGACACACTAGGCGGATATGCTGAGTAAAACTACACAGCTTATCCGCCCCGGTAGCCGCAGGGAATTCCGACAGCAAAACCGCACCAAATAGTGGCGCAGGTTTCGTGAGGCATGTCCGCTGCGGGAATCCTGCAGGGAAAAAACAGTTTAGACTTGCTCCGGCCGTAGTCCTGGTGACGCATCTCTCTCTTCTGAACGTAGCCCCGCCTCCTGGGATGACGCTGTAGACCATGTGACCGCTGCAGCAGTCACATGGGATGAAACGTCATGACAGGAGGCGGGGCTGCGCTAAGAATAGAGGATCGCGTCACCAGGACTACGGCCGGGGTAAGTCTAAACTTTTTTATAAATTTAAAAAAGTGCCTTTTTTTTTTCTCATTTGTGATTTTTGCGGCAGAACCGCAGCATTTCCGCAACAGAGGAGCGGCAATTCCACAGAATAAATTGACATGCTGCGGCTTAAAAAGTCACACTGCAGGTCCATTATTTTTGCAGCGTGTGGATAAGATTTGTTCACATCTCACCCACTCTGCTGCGACTGTAATACGCTGCGGATTTTCCACAATAAAATGTGTTTCATAAAATCCGCAGTGTTCATGCCTAGTGTGTTCCTACCCTAAGGCCGGATTCACACAAGCGTGTGCTTTTTTCACGCGCAAAAAACGTGGCATTTTGCGCATGCAAAAGGTCCATAACCGCTCCGTGTGTCAGCAGCGTATGATGCGTAAAAATCACGCACATTGCACGGACGTATTACACGTTCGTCTGAATAAGCCCTAACAATAAGGCCCAGTTCACAGAGTTTTTGGGCCTTGATATTGACTCGGACACTGCGTCAGAATCAGCACCTTTTTTCAAAACCGCCTCCCATTGATTTAATCTGAAATCAATGGGAGCCAGTCGCGGAAAAAATAAAAAGCAGCACGTCCTTTCTTGCCGCGGTTCCGCCTCTGACCTCCCATTGAAATCAATGGGAGACAGAAAATGCATTTTTCGCTGCGTTTTTTGTCTGCTGTCCTCAATCGCCGCGGGCAAAAAACACGTCAAGATAGTGTGGGCAGGTCAAAATCTGCCTCAAAATTCTTTACGGAATTTTGAGTCAGATTTTTTTTTGCCTGCAAAATACTGTGTGAACAGGGCCATACATAAACAGCACTTTGAGATAATTTACTCACTGTGTCAAAAGAGCTGCTCCCACTCCAGTCCTCTTCCGGCGATGTCTTCCAGGCGAGGTCTTCGGTCCAGACGTCCAGTCCTTCACCTCCAGCCAGGCTCCAGGTAAGTTTTGTCCATGTGTGTCCGCGGCTGCGCGCGCTTTGTTCGCGGGTGCGCGGGCGATCGCGGGTGCGCGCGCTGGCGATCGCGGGTGCACGCTTCCGGGCTTTCGCGGGTGCGCGCGCGGGCGGTCTCGAGTGCTGGCGTTCGTGGGTGCGCGCTCGGGCTTTCGCGGGTGCGCGGGCGGTCTCGAGTGCGGGCGTTCGTGGGTGCGCGCTTGTGCGCGCGATCGGTCGCGTGCGCGCGGGCGGACGGTTTGACGGCCCCCCATGACGAGGGGAGGGGAGGGGGCCCGCAGCAGCTCACGACATTCTTTTGGTGAAAAAAACGGGCCACATTGCAGGGGCCCGTTTTTTCCTACCAAAAGAATGTCGCGGCAGTTGCCGGGCCCCCCTTTCAATTAGGTTTGGCCGGGCCCCTCACACCAGTACCCCTAATACCCCCCTGATGGCGGCCCTGTGGATAGTCAGTATATAACACAGGTATAGTCATGGACCAAACGAGCATATAACCCAGAGAGAGTTTTATAAACAGGTAAGTAACCTAAGGGCCTAATGTATACAAAATGTCCAATGGAAAATATATTTTGGAAAGTAAAGATAAATTGTCAATGCCTTACCCATGAATATGAGGTGTAGTCAAGTGACCCAGATGGTGAGGTAGCGCCCCGACACGCGTTTCGCCAGTACAGCTTTTTCAAGGGGACTACCTCACATTCTCTTAAAGGGGCAGCGTGCGCACCGGACTTTCATGTGTAAACACCCATGAGTGCCCTGGACTATAAAAAGGACCCAGCCCCTTGCTTTGATGCCTGAGCGTTGTTGTCGTACCCTGTTTGTCATGCAAATGGTCTCCTAGTGCTTTCCAGCTCCCAGTGTTCCCTGTTCCCTGTTGCTGTATCCTGTGCTATCCTGGTCAAGTGCCGTGCTGTGCTATATGCTACGTCTGTCCTGCTACTCCACGCCTGACGTCTAGCTGCTGCCTAGTCCCAGCCTTTCCTGCCTTGCTACTGTCCGAGCTGCCACAGGTACCCTATACGAACTATAGACTCTGACCTGCGCCCTGTTGGCCAGCTGCCATATCGCCAAGGCGGTACGCCCAGTGAGTCCACGAACCCTACGTGACAGTACACTCAGGCCATGGACCCCGCTGGTCGATCCAAGACCATGACGACAACACAAGTGATGCGGGCGGATATGCTAGACCTCCGGTCTCGACAGGACCAACTCCTCCAGGCCTTGAACATTCTCGCACGTCGGCAGGAGGCACAAGCTGCCGTTGCTCCTACTACACCTCTTGGTGGTGTTGATCCTCAGACTACACCTCCTAACAGTGTGGATCCTCGTTTTTCTTCGCCACTTCCTGACCGCTATGATGGAGACGCAAGAACCTGTCGTAGTTTCTTGAACCAGTGCGAGATCCACTTCAGTCTGTATACAAGTGCATTTTCGTCTGATGGCGCAAGGGTCGCTTTCGTCATCTCTCGCCTCACTGGCAAGGCCCTTGCATGGGCGAATCCTATCTGGGAGAGACAAGGACCAGAGACACCGTGACTTCCAGGGCTTCCTCCTGACTTTTCGCATGGTGTTTGTGGAGCCTGGATGAGTCTCTTCTGCAGCGGCTTACTTGCTAAATCTACGCCAAGGACTCACCTCCGTGAGCGAGTACGCCATCCACTTCCGCACCCTGGCGGGAGAACTGTTGTGGAACAATGAGGCCCTGGTGGCTACATTCTGGCAGGGACTGTCTCCTAGGATTAAGGACAAACTCACCGCCAGAGATCTACCGTCTTTCCTGGATGACCTCGTCCTTCTGTTCGCCTGGATTGATATGCGGATCCAAGAATGGCTCCAAGAAGTTCGTCCGGAGGGAGGTCTCCCTAGTCCGGCCCCATCCTTGCAGCAACCTCTTCTGTCCTCAGATGCCGATCCTCCTAAGGAGTCCGTGAGCATGGACCGGTGTAAGCTATCTATCCAGGAGAAACAACGCAGATGCACATCGGAACTCTGTCTATTTTGCGGCCTCGGATGCCATCGTCTGCGTTTGTGTCCCCAAAAGCCCCAAAGTCTAGGCTTGATAGGAGAGACAACCTTGGGTAAGAAAGGACTTCTGTCTGAATTGTCATTAACCGTGACCATAGTGTCCGGCGAGAGAACGCATCGGGTCTCTGCGTATCTGGGCTCTGGATCCGCTGCTAATTTCATTTGTAGAGACCTGGTGGATCTTATTCAATTACCCACTACCCCTCTGGAGAGGCCGTTGATGGTTGCACCGGTAAATGGACTTCCTCTGCCAGACCCATTTATAGCTGTGACCAAGCCGCTGAGGCTCCAAGAGGGAGCTCTCCACTCCGAGCTGCTATTGTTCTTTGTCTTGTCCAAGGCCATTAACCCTGTGTTGCTGGGCCGACTACATGCCCCAGTCCTGGACTGGAACTCTGGAAAGGTTCTCCAGTGGGGACATGAGTGTCACAATCCTTGCCTGGGACAGATTAGTTCAGCTCAGCCTCCTCTGCCTCAGTCCTTGGCAGGATTGCCAGGTCATTATGCTGCGTTTTCGGACGTCTTCAGCAAGAAGTAGGCGGAGACGCTGCTCCCACACCGGGCGTATGACTGTCCTATCGAGCGGATTCCTGGTGCATCCCTTCCCCGTGGTAGGGTATATCGTCTCTCCTTACCAGAGACTCTGTCCATGTCTGCCTATGTTAAAGAGAACTTGGAGCGGGGCTTCATACGGAGGTCTTCCTCCCAGGCAGGAGCCGGGTTCTTCTTCGTCAAGAAGAAAGATGGTTCTCGGCGTCCCTGTATCGACTACCGGGGTTTCAACCAGATTATGGTGAAAAATAAGTATCTGTTGCAATTGATCTCAGAACTATTTGACCGTATACATGGTGCCAAGATTTTTCCAAACTAGACCTGCGAGGGGCTTACAACCTAATCCGGATTCACCTAGGTGATGAATGGAAGACTGCATTTAACACCCGTGATGGACACTATGAATATCTAGTAATGCCCTTCGGCCTGTGTAATGCCCCCGCGGTCTTCCAGGAGTTTGTTAATGCCATCTTCCGTGACCTCCTCTATGTTTGTGTAGTAGTCTACCTTGATGACATCTTGATTTTTTTTCCCCAGAACCTATGACTCATCAGAGACATGTCGGTCAAGTTTCGCTGTGGTTAAGGGAGAATCATCTGTACGCCAAGTTGGAGAAGTGCGTGTTTGAGAAAGATGCACTACCCTTCCTGGGCTACATCGTCTCGAATAGAGGTCTCAAGATGGATCCTGAAAAATTAAAGTCTGTCCTGGAATGGCCATACAGTGCTTTCTGGGATTTGCCAATTTTTACAGACAGTTCATCCCAAACTTCTCTTCACTGATATCTCCCATCTCTAACCTCACCAAGAAGGGCATGAACGCCAAGGTGTGGACTCCTGATGCAGAATCCACATTCAATAGCCTGAAGAGTGCCTTCACGTCAGCCACTATCCTCCATCATTCAGATGTTTCTCTACAGTTCTCATTGGAGGTGGATGCCTCCTCTGTCGGTGCCGGTGCACTCCTGTTCCAGAGAGGTTCCAAGGACAAGTCAATGGTATGTGGATTATTCTCAAAGCTCTTCTCTTCCACAGAACGCAACTACTCGTTTGGGGATCGGGAGTTACTGGCCATCAAATTGGCCCTGGAGGAGTGGAGACATCTACTGGAGGGCGCAGCTGATCCCATCCTAATTTT
The DNA here is from genome assembly GCF_050947455.1 of Rhinoderma darwinii. Classification (NCBI taxonomy): domain Eukaryota; kingdom Metazoa; phylum Chordata; class Amphibia; order Anura; family Rhinodermatidae; genus Rhinoderma; species Rhinoderma darwinii. The sequence continues at coordinate 129,956 of NW_027461819.1, forward strand.
TATGGACCACTAAAATCTCACCTATCTCCACACGGCCCAACGGCTGAATCCTCGTCAGGCCAGGTAGTCGCTGTTCTTTACCAGGTTCCAGTTTGAGCTCCATTATCGCCCAGCTGACAAAAATATGAGGGCCGATGCCTTGTCCAGGTCTTTCGATACAGAAGACACCATGGAGATTCCACAGAACATTATTGATCTGTCTTGCATTGTCTCTATCAACTCATTGCAAGTTGAGGACACTCCTCCAGGGAGGACATTTGTGCGCCCGGCTGACAGAGAGAGAATCCTCCGCTGGGGACACTCCTCTAGACTGGCAGGTCACACGGGGACCTGTAAGACCCAGGATCTGATTGCCAGTCATTTCTGAGGCCCACACTGCCCAAGGACATTATGGACTTTGTTTCTTCTTGATCAGCGTTTGCAGTTAACAAGGTCGCTCACACCAGACCTGCTGGCCTGCTCCAGTCATTGCCTGTGCCCGATGCTCCCTGGCAGCATATAGCTATGGACTTTATCACTGACCTGCCTCTATCTGCTGGATGCAGTACTGTCTGGGTGGTGGTGGATCAATTTTCGAAGATGGCCCACTTCGTTGCTTTGACTGGTCTTCCTTCTGCTCCTCAACTGGCCAAGCTGGTCATGCAACACATCTTCCACCTGCACTGCTTGCCGCAGGATATTGTGTCTGATCGGGGGGTTCAGTTCACTTCGAAGTACTGGAGAGCCCTCTGCGTACTCCTAGGTGTAAAGTTGAACTTTTCCTCGGCCTACCATCCCCAGTCCAATGGTCAGGTCGAGAGGATCAATCAGATCTTGGAAAACTTCTTACGCCACTTCATGTCAAAGCAGCATGATGACTGAGTGCAATTGCTCCTGTGGGTGAGTTCTCTTACAATTATCACACCAGCGAGTCCACACAGAAGACACCATTCTTTATTGCCTACGGCCAACAGCCACGAGTTCCTCTCCCGATACGTCCAAGGTATGCTGACACTGCTTTTAGGGACTTTCTGCAGATCTGGCAGCAGACTCGATCCTCCAACCTGCTGGCGGTCGACTGCATGAAACGGAAGGCAGACACAAGGAGAAGAGAACCTCCTCAGTTTCTTCCTGGCACGAAGGTCTGGCTGTCCTCCAGGAATATTCGACTGGGGGTTCGAGATTTTGCAGCAGATCAACCCTGTCGCCTACAAGCTTCGGCAGCCCCCTACCCTCAGGATCCCCAACTCCTTCCATGTCTCTCTCCTGAAATCAGTGGTTCTGAACCGCTTTACCAAGACTCATAGCCCTGCGGTTGCCTCCAGCAGCCCTTCAGACACCTCCGAGGTTAAGGAGATCTTGGACACCAAGAGAGTGAGAGGAAAGACTTTTTATTTGGGGGATTGGAAGGGGTTTGGTCCTGAAGAGAGGTTCTGGGAGCCAGAGGAGAACCTCAATGCTCCTATCCTTCTGAAGAAGTTTCTCTCTCGCTCTGGCCCCAAGAAGAGGGGGCGTAAGAGGGGGGATACTGTCATGTCCGTGGCTGCGGGCCGTCAGGTTCACTCACCTCCTGACGGCTGCAGCTATGGGTCTGCGAGCGCTGGCTCCAGTCTCCTCCTCAGGAGACGCCAGCGCTCACCTACACTCACCTTGGACGGGTCCCGTTGCGCACCGGACTTTCATGTGTAATCACCCATGAGTGCCATGGACTATAAGAAGAACCCAGCCCCATGCTTCGATGCCTGAGCGTTGTTGTCGTACCCTAAGTTTTTCTTGCAAATTGTCTCCTAGTGTTTTTCCTGCTCCCAGTGTTCCCTGTTCCTGTATCCTGTATCCCGTGCTATCCTGGTCAAGTGCCGTGCTGTGCTGTATGCTATGCCTGTCCTGCTACTCCACGCCTGACGTCTACCACCTGCCTAGTCCCAGCCGAGCCTGCCTTGTTACTGTCCGAGCTGCCACAGGTACCCTATACGAACTATAGACTGTGACCTGCACCCTGTTGGCCAGCTGCCATACCGCCAAGGCGGTACGGCTCAGTGGGTGCACGAACCCTACGTGACATACAGCACAGGACACACAACCCTAAGAACGGCCCTACAGGGCAGTTTAATGTTGACGTCTGTGAGAAAGGAAATAGCTAGCTTCTCCTCCTCTATAAATGAAAGTAACTGTCAGCACGGGACTAAACAGCATCAAAAGAACATTGTCCAATGAGACCCAAACCCTGAAAATTTTTTGTTCAAATCACCTTAATATTTTTCAGATCTTTCCTATAACTCTGCTCTATAAATGCAGACTTATCCGACTAGTTATCCCCCTCCTCCACCTTTTCATGGGTGACAAAAGCAATGTTTGTGATTAAGAGGCTACCACTTAAGTACCAGGACGATGCCAAACACTCTTCTGATCTGTATTACATCATGTCCGACAAGCAGGAGTTCTGGGCAGGCAGAGATTGGTTAGGTACAAAATAGACGGACACAGGTCAAGACAGGTAGATAGCAAAAACAAGGTCAAGACAGGCCCAGGTCAGTGACAAGGACACAGTACAGAATCCCAGCGCACCTTTGCATCAAACAGGAATTCAGCACCTATTACACAGGCATCAGTACGGGGTCCTGAGCTGGGCTATAAAGAGGAGATGCAGCAGTCCATTGACTGATGTATCATGGGTTTCCCATGTATTGTCCCTATAAGACTGGAGAAGCCAAGTGCAGGTTCTACTCAAGCAGCAGGTGGCAGCAGAGAGCAATGCCAGGAAGTACAGAGCAGACCATGCAGCTGCTCCAGCCAACACAGGATAAGATGATGATGATGACTACACTGCAGAGGCAGAAAGCAAGAACCCCCGCAAGCGATATGGAGAACAGCAGGTTGTTACATGAGCCTGTTCTTTATAAGTAGTAAAGACTTACATCGCTGCTAGAGACGTGAGACTTCCTGATACACAATGCATCATATAACAGATATATTACCAGGACGTACATTTTCACTTGTTGTTTTACAATGAAGAATTCTTGAATTACCTGGTTTCTTTCTTCTTCTATTTCCCTTTGCAATATCATCCTTACATGCCACATATTTAAATAAAGTGGTTATCTGAGCTGTCAGGAAATTCTTCTGATACATGAGAAAGAAGCAAGAGAAATAGGAATACATTGCCTGCAGTCATTCCCACATGCTCAGTAAGATGCATAGATTTATATTATGGTAACACTTGAATCCATTGTTGTTAGGGCATTGTTGTGTCCATAGTAGCAAAATGATTGTTGGTTCTGTCTGATAAAAATCTGCTCCATAAAAATACTAACTTCTATGAAAGGGTGTTGTGGGCATGCTCTGTGACTTGTGCATAGGTCACTGTGAAAGGAGAGGGAGGAGGAGCTGTGCTGCGTTATCTGCATCCTGCTTTCATTACCTTTCATTGTAATCTTGCCCTATGATGATAAGAAAATTACTGCTGCTCCAAGTGTATTCAGCACACGGTCTATTTATATACTATAGATAAGGATATGGAAATAATAAAAAAATAAAACATCAAAGAAATATTTAAACAAACGGTCATTTTCCTGTGATATATTCCCTTTGAATCAAATCGTTGGCTTATACATGTTATTATCTAAAATAAAACGCTTTCTACATCCAAACTTATCTCTACCCAGGGATCGATGCAATTTCTATCAGTGGTAACTATTGGTTAAGTCCTTCCGATGACTTCTTGTCCTCAGGTCGGGCATGCATGGTTTCATATGTCTAAGGCCTGATTCACACGAACATTGTATACGTCCGTGTGCGGTCAGTGAAAACAACGGACAGCACCAGGACCTCGGTAACTCAATGGGGCTATTCAGACATCAGTAATTTTTCACGCAATGTGTTTCCGTTGCGTGAAACTCACTGCACTATTCTGGTGCGTTTTTGCGGATCACGCACCCATTGAAGTCATTGGGTGCGTGAAAATCATAGACAGCACACGGACGTCATCTGTGTGCTGTCCGTGATTCACGCACCAGTTGCTAAAGAAATGCAGAGAATTTTTTTTATAAATAAATGTGCACCAACACTGACATTAAATACTGATGCCACATGGAACACACACTGATGCCACATGGAACACACACTGATGCCACATGGAACACACACTGATGCCACATGGAACACACACTGATGGCATATGGAATTGTAACCCAGGCTAAACATATTCTGTGTTTTTACTAGCAGTTTAGTACTTGCAGACATCACTCGCCACTTCCGTATGTTGCAACCAGAGACTGAACTCTCTGGTTACAACTAAGGGCCCATTCACACGAACATGAATCCATACCTCCCAACCAGGGGCGTAACTAGGAAAGACTGGGCCCCATAGCAAACTTTTGACTGGGACCCCCCTCCCCTGGGTGTCACAAAACCCCCCCCTTGTAGATAGTTCCTTTTTTACAGCACCCCCTGTAGATAACGCCATACAGCCCCCCCTGTAGATAACGCCATACATCCCCCTGCAGATAACGCCATACAGCCCCCTCTGTAGATAGCGCCATACATCCCCCTGTAGATAACGCCATACAGCCCCCTTTGTAGATATCTACAGAGGGGGCTGTATGGCATTATCTACAAAGGGGGCTGTATGGCGTTACCTACAAATGGGGCTGTATGGCATTATCTACAGGGGGGACTCTGTATGGCGTTCTCTACAGTGGGGGCTGTATGGCGTTATCTACAGAGGGGGCTGTATGGCGTTATCTACAGAGGGGGCTGTATGGCGTTCTCTACAGTGGGGGCTGTATGGCATTGTCTACAGTTGGAGCTGTATGGCATTGTCTACAGTGGGGGCATGCGCACAAGCGCGACCGGCGCTCCATTAATTTCTACGGAGCTGCCGACACAGGCCCCGGAAGTCAGAGGTTTGTGATGGAGAACGTCAGGGGACTTTCAGTCCCCCGTTCTCCCTATCAATGCCAGCGATCACACATGTATCCCCTATCCTGTGGATAGGGGATACATGTCTTTTGTTTAAATGCAGAGCGGGGAGAAACCTCCCTGCTCTGCCGTAGTCGTGTTCAGTGGCATCGCTAGCGGAGCCTCCGGCCATGATGGGGGCCCGTGCCGGCGGGCGACACGGGCCCCCTCATGCCGCGGGCCCCGTAGCAGCCGCTACAGCGGTGGTTACGCCACTGCTCCCAACTTTCAAAAAGTGGGACAACTGATGCGGCACACCTAGCAATTGTTTTTTCTTTTTAGCCACACCTCTAATCCCGCCCAATCCCCGCCCATACACAGCTGGTTCAGCCCACACAGTATCATGCTCCCATAGTGCCTCACACACAGTATAATGCCCTCTAGCTGCCACTATACAGTATAATGCCCCCATATATGCACCCATGTAGTATAATGCCTGAATTCCCCCATACCGCATAATGCCACACAGATGCCCCCATACAGAAAAATGCCCCCATATAGTATAATGCCCCATAGCTGCCCACATACAGTATAATGCCCCCTAGCTGCCCCATACCGTATACTGACCCAAAGCTGCCCCTAGTGCCCACATATAAAGTGCCAGAGCCCTTGTAGATAGTGCCTATGTAGATAGTGCCCCTATATAGTGCCACAGTGTCCAAATTGATAATGCCACACCCCCTTGAAGATATCGCCACCCCCGTGTAGATAGCGCTACTCCCCCTGTACATAGCACCATTGGGACTCCCTCTAGGAGCAAATCCCCAGCCAGAGCATAGGCTTTGGTATTCCGCTCCTAGAGGGAAGCCCTAATGTTACTGTCCATATACAGTGACGTCAATGGCTACTCCTTCAGAGGAATCCCCGTTGCTGACTCTGGCCGGGAATTCCGCTCCAGGAGGAGCCCCTGACATCAATGTCCATCTAGGAGTGGAATCCCCGGCCAGATCATCGGCAACGGGGATTCCGCTCAATCAGTAGCCACTGACGTCACTGTCCATATATGGACAGTAATGTCAAGGGCTTCCCCAGGCACAGCGCAAGTAGTGCTGTGCCTGGGGAGTCCTCGGCGAGCGGAGGAGCTCCCTCTGCTTCTCCGCTCTGAACAAATGCTGAAGCAGGGAGCTGACGGTTCCTTGCATTGGAGGACGCAGATACAGTTGACAGCGGGACATACCCCCTGCCGCCCGGGACAGCGGGACAACACCTGGAATCCAAAACGTGCTTTGCGAGTGGGTGAAAAACGCATGTCAGTCACAAAGCACAATGATGCAGTAACGTAACGCACATGGACAGACTTATGCGCGATTTTCCCACTCGTATGAATGTAGCCTAAATCTGTGCGTTGCATTTTGCATCAGTGTGCTTTGCGTGTGGCATGTGTTTTTCACGCACTCGCAAGCGCTTCTTTTTTTTTCAATGTAATTGATGCGTAAAACATGGACAGCACACCGATGTCGTCCGTGTGCTGTCCGTGGTCCTCACTCAACCATTGACTTCAATGGGGGACTAGCTGCATGAAAACGCACCAATATAGGACATGCAGTGAGTTTCACTCAACGGACTCTTGCTGCATGAAAAAACTGCTAGTAAAAACATAGGATACGGTGCCATGGATGGAGTTAGATAGTTTACCATGTTTTCTTACTACCGATCTTGCAATGCAGTTGTTTTTGACTGGGCGAAAGCTACAGGGGAGCGAAGTGCTGCTGGGAAATGTAGTTCCAGTCTGTAGAGGAAAAGTCATGTGACCATGCTGAAGCACCGCCTAGAGCTGAAACGGAGAGTGGAGGAGCAGGGCGTGGGGCATGGATAAAAGGTATTTTTTTTTAAAGAAACATGTAGTATATAATTTATATCAACTGACTGATACTGTCCATTTTTCTGAGGAAAGTCAATGGTGGTAAAACCCCTTTAATAGAATAGTTTTCCCCTATTCAGAAACATTATCTACGAGCCATAGAAGAGCACCCACATATCCATGCATTACATAGACAGATCATCTCGAATTATGCCTGAAAAAACGCCCCTAATACGTCTATAAACCTCAGCGGATTGCTTTCAATGGGAATTACGATGTTCTGTTCCCACAAGCCTTTATTTTACGCGTCGCTGTCAAAATATGGCGCATAAAATGACGGCTCGTCAAAAGAAGTGCAGGACACTTCTTGGGACGTTTTTGGAGGCGTTTTTCATTGACTCCATTGATAAATAGCTCCAAAAATGGCCGTAAAAAACGCCACGAAAAACACTGCGAAAATCACGAGTGGCTTAAAATACTTCTGAAAATCAGGAGCTGTTTTCCCTTGAAAAAGGCTCTGTATTTTCAGATGTTTTTAGTCTAGAAGAGGCTGGACGCAGCTGCAGGCTTGAGGGAAGCCGACATGACCGTCCTGGTAGGGAAAGGGTTAATGTTAAGAGGTGAGGGAAAGGTGAAGGAGCTGAAGGAGGGACGGGGAGGAGCTAGGGGGGACGGGGGGGCCGTTACTGCGCTTCCCGCTGTTTCTCGGCATTGAGCCGGAAGCAGCGGGAGGAGTAATACACAAGAAGCAAAGCTCCCCGTTGCCCGGCTTTTTAGTATGGCAGAGGCCCTGATTTTAGAGCGGCTGCGTGCCGCTGCTGTGCACCACGGTCCCGGATGGCTGGAGGAGACCGTGGCTGCATTAACGCGGATCCCGGACGCCGTTTCGCCACGTCGGGCACGGCGTTCGGGGTCTGTTGTAAGGGACAGGCTCCCCTCCCCCGGCCCCCCTACGAGCATGGCTATGGCGGCGGGGGGGGAGTCGGCAACAACCGCTCCTGCGCTGGGCAGGCAGAGAGCGGTAGCAGGGGTGACGGCGATGCAGGCTGTGTCGACCCGTCCCTCTCGGCGGTCCCGACCTCCAGAGCGCCTGAGTCCGGAGGTAGTCCCGCGGACACGGCGTCGCAGAGGGAGCCCGATCCCGGACGCTGCAGGCCAGGCAGCTGGGAGGACCGCCCCTTCCCAGGCCCTGCGTCCTGGCAGGAATCCCAGGCCGCGACGGGGTCCGGCGGTAAGCAGGGAGTCGCAGGCCGGGCTCCCTGTCACCCCTCCCCCATCAGATGGAAGATGTCGAGAGCAAGGTACGGCCGCCCCGCATGGTGATGTTCCGGCCAGGGGGCAGGCTTCGTCAGGATCGTCTAGACGGACGACTAGATCTGCAGCGACGTCGAGGCAACAGGTCCGGTCGGAAGTCTGGGTCCCGGCGGTCGGGCGGCAGGTTGCCGGCCCATCGGTCAGCGCGTCCTCATCCCCTTTCCGAAGAGGTCGTTGGGAGGGACAGTCGTCGGCGAGAGAAGAACTGGAGGAAGGTGAACTGGACGTCTATCGTCGAGGTCAGGATGGTCCGGCTGACGGGAACACAGCGCCTGTGCAGCCCGGTGAGTGTATAACTCCATTATTGTCTTATCCAGCGATTTTTATGTCGGGTGTCGGCGGGGGGGCTGCTAGCATAGCATCGGGGGCCGGTAGTGGCGCGGGCGGACGCGACGGAGCGGGTTTGGCAGATTTAGTGGGTTGCTTACGGGAGCTGGTGGGGCGCCTGGATAGGGCCGCAGCGCCGGTAGTAACGGAAGTGTCCCCTGCGGTAGTTTGGGAAGGCCCCAGGGAAGTGGGATCGTTGCAGGCGCGTCCTGTGGTGGCGGTTAGAGAGGCGGTCGCGGTGTCGGTGCAGACTGAGGCACAGAAGGACGGCGATCGAGTGCGCATGGACGATCGTGCTCGGGGGGAGGTGTATGTTTGTTTTGAGGGTCCGTTGGGGGCGCATTTAAAGCAGGAGGTGCGTGATCGGATCTGGAAAGATGAATATGTTGAAATTTTTTCTCTCTTGCCGCTGGCTAAATTCAATTTGGATAAGAGCAAGCGGGATGAGAGTAAAAAGGACGAGGAGGAACGGCGGCGGTATAGGCTTATCCCGCAGACGTTCGTTAATTGGTCGCAGGCGTTCGCCATATTGGCTAGTGTGATAGGGGAAAAGGCGCCGGAAAATTGTTCGGCGTTATTTTGTTATTTTGATGCTATTGGGGAGGCTCATAGGGCGTATGGGGGTCAGGCGTGGCTGCGATATGATGAGCAATTCCGTCAGCGGAAGGCGGTTCGGCCGGCGATTCGGTGGGACCAGAAGGATATTGCTCTCTGGTTACGGGTTACGGCTCCGGTTAGGCAGCCCTTTCCCGGGAGCGGTGGCCAGGGAGGCCAGACTAGTCAGAGTGGACCAAGCGGCGGGGGAAAGGCGGGGTTTTGCTGGCAATTCAATGAAGGCCAGTGCAAGTTCGGGGCCACGTGCAAGTTCAAGCACGTGTGCTCCGAGTGTAATGGGGCATCACACGGGGCGGCAAAATGTCTGCGGAAAAAGAGGTCCGGGAACCAGCACGGGGCTGGTCAAGGGGGTGTCGCCGGTGAGGGTGGAAAGGATGGCCCCTTATCTAAATGAGTATCCGGATAGGGCGGCAGCTAAGTTGCTTTATGAAGGGTTTAGTGTTGGTTTTGTTATTCCTCCGCCTCCTTATGAGGTTCCGGTTACGCGGAGAAATTTAAAATCGGCTTACTTGCATGCGGAAGTCGTGTCGGAAAAGTTGTTAAAAGAAGTTTCGTTGGGGCGCATGTCGGGGCCATTTGTGGAGTCGCCGGTGAAAGATTTAGTTGTGTCCCCTTTGGGTATTGTCCCTAAACGCGAGCCCGGAAAGTTTCGTTTGATTCAACATTTATCGTATCCCAAAGGTTCGTCGGTAAATGACGGGATTGATCACGAGTTGTGTTCCGTAGTTTATACCTCATTCGATAAGGCGGTGGGGTTAGTGCGGGCTGCGGGTCCGGGGGCGCTGCTAGCAAAAACCGACATCGAGGCGGCGTTCAGGTTGTTGCCGGTGCATCCAGAAAGCCAACGGCTGTTGGGTTGTTTTTGGAATGGGGCCTTTTACGTGGATCGGTGCCTTCCGATGGGGTGTTCTCTTTCTTGTGCATACTTCGAGGCGTTTAGTAGCTTCGTGGAGTGGGTAACGAGGGGAGTATCCGGGGTCGATTCGTTGATCCATTACTTAGATGATTTTTTGTGCGTTGGCCCGGGGGGTTCGCCGGTTTGCGGTAACTTGCTTCATGCCCTGCAGAAGGTGGCGAGGGATTTTGGGATCCCTTTGGCGCCGGAAAAAACGGAGGGCCCGGTAGCGACGATTTGTTTCTTGGGAATCGAAATTGACTCGGTGGCAATGGAGTGTCGGCTCCCGGCGGATAAGCTGGGTGCTTTGAGGCTGGAGGTGCGACGGGCTTGTAGAAGGAAGAAAATGTCGCTGAGGGAGCTTCAGTCGCTGCTGGGGAAGTTGAATTTCGCCTGCCGGATTATGCCGATGGGGAGGGTGTTTGGTAGAAGGTTGGCGGCGGCAACGGCGGGAGTGCGGGCGCCGCATCATTTTGTGAGGCTCAAGGAGGAGCACCGAGCTGATCTTCAGGTTTGGGATGACTTCTTGGGCCAGTACAATGGTCGCTCGCTATGGATGGCCCCAGCGCAGGATACGAGTGATCTGAATATTTTCACGGATGCGGCTGGGGCGGGTGGCTTTGGAGCTTACGGGGGAGGTCCGTGGTGCGCAGGTCAATGGCCGGCTAGCTGGGTGTCCAGTGGATTGACGCGGAATCTGGCCCTGCTCGAGCTGTTTCCCATCGTGGTGGCGGCTACCATTTGGGGGGACAGGCTCAGGGATAAGAAGGTCCGTTTTTACTGCGACAACATGGGGGTGGTGCTTGCCATTAATAACATCACGGCGTCCTCTCCTCCGGTAGTTCAATTGTTGCGACATTTAGTGTTGGTGTGTTTGTCGCTGAACGCGTGGGTGGTGGCGGTGCATGTCCCGGGTGTACGGAATTGTGTTGCTGATGCTCTTTCTCGCTCGCAGTGGGACCGGTTTCGGCAATTGGCCCCGGGAGCGGAACGTCTCGGTTTGGCGTGTCCGGATCATCTATGGGATCTGGTATCGGTCCCGTAGAGCAGCTGTTACAAAGGTCTTTGGCGCGCACGACGTGGAGGGCTTATGCTGCTTGTTGGAGGCAGTGGGAGGAGTGGGTAAGAGAGTTGGGTGATGTTAATACGGATAGAGACAGGTTGGTGGCACTTTTGTATTGGTTAGGGGATGCCTGGGAGGGGGGGTTTTCAGTAGCGAAGGTGAACCGGTTTATATCCGCGGTGGCGTTTGGGCTTAAGTTGCGGGGCTTGCGGGATGTATCGAAGGAATTTCTGGTATCGCAGGCTTTGAAGGGGTTGCGCAGAGGTAGGGTGGAGGCGGATAGTAGAAGGCCGGTGTCGTTTGCTTTGCTGGGCTTGTTGGGCGGTTCATTGGCATCGGTATGTCGTTCTTCAGATGAAATGGATTTGTTTCGGTTGGCTTTCTCGTTGGCGTTCTTCGGAGCATTTAGAATAGGTGAGTTGGTGTCGCCAAGTACTAAACAGGCAGGGGGGCTGAGATCTGGGGAGGTGAGCCTTTTTGCAGATCGGTTGGAGGTATGGTTGCGTAGATCAAAAACTGACCAATTAGGGAAGGGAAAACTGATAGTTTTGTTCGCTCTCCCGGGGTCGGTCATGTGCCCAGTAGAGTGCATGCGGGGTTTTACAAAAAACAGGGGGTCTCCAGATTTGCCTTTGTTACGTCATGTGGACGGGTCGTTCTTGTCCAGGTTTCAGTTTGGAGCTGTTTTTAAAAAATGTTTGACGGCGGTTGGGGTTGCGGCAGGCTCATATTCATCTCATTCCTTCCGGATTGGCGCAGCAACGGAAGCAGGGCGCTGGGGGTTGGATGATGAGGGGGTGAGGCGTATTGGTCGTTGGGAGTCAAAAAGGTTTAAGTCCTATGTCCGCCCCCATATGTTGTAATTTTGTTGTTTATGCTTGCAAATGTTATATGGTGGTGCCTAACTGTGTTTTCCGTTTCAGATTCGCCTCCTTGTCTGGTGTGGTTGATGGGTCATTCGTACGTGCACTGGGGGGCTTTGAGGGCGGACGTCCGCCCGGATGGTCGCCAGTTGCGCATTCCGCGACAGGATGCGGTTGTGCATTGGCTGGGGTTTAGAGGTATGTCGTGGAACAGGGTGTTGGCGGAATTCCAGACATATGTGCGGCTTGATAGGGTTCCGGAGGTTTTAGTGTTGCACGTGGGTGGGAATGACTTAGGAGTCCGCCCTTTTCGTGAGTTGGTGCGGGATATCAAACATGATTTGTTGTGTTTGTGGGTATCTTATCCCAAGTTGGTGGTAGTGTGGTCGGACATAGTCCCAAGGAAGCATTGGCGGTTAGCTAGATCGGTGGAGAGAGTCAATAAGGCTCGGATAAAAGTTAACCGGGCGGTGTCCCGTTTTGTGGCAAAGAACGGGGGCATTTGCGTGAGGCATAGGGATTTGGAGTCAGGATTGGGGAATTTCTGGAGGAGTGACGGGGTTCATCTGACCGAGGTTGGCATTGATATTTGGAGCTTGGCTATAGCAGAAGGCATAGAAAGGGCGGTGGTGGTGTGGAGGAACTCACAGGCTTAAGGTGGTCAAGGCCTGTTTCGCGGTGGCGGGGGGAGTCCTTGAGGCCAGTCAGTACAAAATGGTGGGGGGGTCGCATCGGGGGTATGCGTCCCCCAAAAAAGGTACATGGTTGAAGACTTCATCGGGTGTTATCCCTTTGAAGTGGTCTTCTGGTAGAAGGTATGTCACTTGAAGGCTTCATCGGGTGTTATCCCTTTGAAGTGGACTTCTAGTGGTCGGTATATCACTTGAGGGCTTCAACGGGTGTTATCCCCTTGAAGTGGACTTCTAGTGGTTGGAGCCATCTGCAGAGGTGAACGGTGCTTCCGAGCTGGTTTACGGCTGGAGGTAATTAGTGGTTTGCAGATGGCTAATTCGGTGTGTTCTTGAAAGGAACATCTGAAGGGGCTTCAAGGACTTCCTCTGCTCGGGTTAATGTTAACGTTTAATTGTTATTTATGATTCTGACCCATGTTGGGTCATGTGAATTATTAGGAGGAATTCTCTGGTGGATTCCTAACTAGTTATCCGAATGTTTCGGATTTAAATTGTTTTTATAAAACTGTGAAATTAATAAACGGCTGCTGTGGCCATTTCACATCCAACCTCGGTGTCATGTGTCGTTACTAAATGGGGGTGGGGGATAGTATGGTTTAAGGTTAACACACGACTCTACCTAGGCAGGTCAAGAAGAGGCTGGACGCAGCTGCAGGCTTGAGGGAAGCCGACATGACCGTCCTGGTAGGGAAAGGGTTAATGTTAAGAGGTGAGGGAAAGGTGAAGGAGCTGAAGGAGGGACGGGGAGGAGCTAGGGGGGACGGGGGGGCCGTTACTGCGCTTCCCGCTGTTTCTCGGCATTGAGCCGGAAGCAGCGGGAGGAGTAATACACAAGAAGCAAAGCTCCCACCCTCCCACCCTTGTTTTGTTACTCCTTAGGTCTTCTGTACGTCCGTATATGAGCGTTGTGTTTTATTTTGTGTGTTTATTTAACATGTTTTTCTTTTTTCCGGAGTAGGTTCTGTTGTCATGGCAGCTGGCGGGGGGAGTCCTTGAGGCCAGTCAGTACAAAATGGTGGGGGGGTCGCATCGGGGGTATGCGTCCCCCAAAAAAGGTACATGGTTGAAGACTTCATCGGGTGTTATCCCTTTGAAGTGGTCTTCTGGTAGAAGGTATGTCACTTGAAGGCTTCATCGGGTGTTATCCCTTTGAAGTGGACTTCTAGTGGTCGGTATATCACTTGAGGGCTTCAACGGGTGTTATCCCCTTGAAGTGGACTTCTAGTGGTTGGAGCCATCTGCAGAGGTGAACGGTGCTTCCGAGCTGGTTTACGGCTGGAGGTAATTAGTGGTTTGCAGATGGCTAATTCGGTGTGTTCTTGAAAGGAACATCTGAAGGGGCTTCAAGGACTTCCTCTGCTCGGGTTAATGTTAACGTTTAATTGTTATTTATGATTCTGACCCATGTTGGGTCATGTGAATTATTAGGAGGAATTCTCTGGTGGATTCCTAACTAGTTATCCGAATGTTTCGGATTTAAATTGTTTTTATAAAACTGTGAAATTAATAAACGGCTGCTGTGGCCATTTCACATCCAACCTCGGTGTCATGTGTCGTTACTAAATGGGGGTGGGGGATAGTATGGTTTAAGGTTAACACACGACTCTACCTAGGCAGGTCAAGTGTGTGAACATACCCTAATACTTAATTTCCCCTGTGGTGGCGCTGCAGAGAAATTGAACACTTGCTGTCAGGTTCCCCCGCAGATTACAGCTGATCGGTCAGACACACATATACAGTATTAACACAAGCCTAATTTTTCCAACTTGTAAGAGACCTGCCTTTTAGCCCTATGTATCCTTCCTGTGCCCCTTTGGTGCCTAAAACAGTACTCTACATCCATTGGCTGGCTATAGGAAACAGCAGTATATAGTAATACAGAGACAAGGCAGAGATGGTATAGTGTTCCTTGATGTAATAACTGACAGAGCTATCTTACTATACAAATATATATATATATATATAGCACACAAGAAGACAGCAGCACTCACTAATGAATAATCGACCAGGTGCCCAGCAAAACGTCCCGATCCTAGGACGTATAATGATATATAGCAGAAGAAAATTTGCAGCACTCCAACATGAAAAAAATGGTGGTTTATTCAATCCAAACTAACAGCAACGTTTCAATCCTACAATAGGATCTTTATCAAGCCTGATAAAGATCCTATTGTAGGATTGAAACGTTGCTGTTAGTTTGGATTGAATAAACCACCATTTTTTTCATGTTGGAGTGCTGCAAATTTTCTTCTGCTATATATATATATATATATATATATATATATATATATATATATATATATATATATATCTACATGGCATCGTACACAATTGTTAGTGGCTGGGTCCTGGTTTTGCATCCACATCAGGCTCAAAGAGTCATTTATATGGTCGTAATAACACTTTAAAATCCAATTGTTTTCATATTTCCCTTACCTGCAATTACATTTTTTATTTGCTTTGCAGCTGCTGCCTGGCATTGAGTATTGCTGCTTATATTAACAGTGAAATCTCATAAGAAGTGGGTGATCATTTTGACACACTTGTGTTTACATGCACTAAATGTAGGAAAGAACAGATTATGACCTTTTAAAACATGACAGGAAATGCTAGGATTTTTGTCTGCAAATCTTTATTTTGCTTTGACACCTGAATACTGGTTCTGCTGGTTCTCATCTGTATTGTCCACCTAGTCTTACAGGTATCTGCTGTGTCTACTCTTTCCAGATAATTTTGTCTTGAGCACTCAAGGCATACGGAAGGGCAGAATCAGGAAAGTGGGTCAGAAGAACTTGTGCAAAACACGACCCAGTTGCCGATGGACTGCAGCGATTTTCCCTGCTGTTGTCTTTTCCTATTCCGGTAACAGGTAAGTCAATGTGAATGGATTATGGTAACACAGATGGGATCTATCCTTGTTTGAGGGGCAGCTGCATTTATATTGGACAGTTTCATAGTAAAAACCCAATATAATATCATTACTGCAATAAGAACTTGCAGGACTGCCGGCCATTTCAGAATATCAGCAGTTCCCATTCTGCTGATGGATGAGCAGTAAGTCAATGACCTGAGGTCCCCATGACAATACTACAGGATAATCCCTGTTACCAGTGGTGGATGAAGTCTCCCATGGGCTTCTCGCACAACTTGCCCCCTGCCGTATCTATTGCCGCAGCACGACATTTTTTTCTGGTTAAACATTAAGTCCCGTCTGTTAGTACTGGAGGACAGCTGTCAATCCCAGCCGTCCTCCAGCGGGTGATCGCGCTGGCACCGCTTCAGTTTCCCGCATGATCACCATCACGTACATGATAATGCGGGAAGCGGTAATAGGCCAAATTTTAATTCTTCAGCTCCAACATGACTTACATTACAAATAAATAGCTAATTTTAAAAAGATTGTGCCACAATAGTCATTTTTAACCTATCCATAGGTTAGGTGATAAAAGTGTGATTGGTAGGATCCCACCACTGGGAACCCTACAGCAGGGTCTCAAGCTCCCCGTTTCTCCTCACTGCACGATCACAGTGAGGAATAGTTTGTGCGGTGCGGCAGTCCATCATCAATCTGAATTAATTTCTTAATATATCTTTATAGTGGTTGGAGTGCTACATTTCTGATACAGAGCTCCAAATCCCCTGCATAGACAGAGAGTTATAGGCTAAGTACACCTTCCAAAGTTATTATTTTATTTTTTTGTTAAAAACGATTTTAACTTTTTTAGATACAGCTGCTTTGTACCCTGCATAGAGAGCAGTTGTATCTTGTGCTGAGACCTGAATCCGTCACATCAGTGGGACTGACGGCTTCAGTGTCAGTGGGTCCTTTGTGTCTCTGTGTGTTATGAACTTAGATGTGTGATGGATAACAGGTGAATTCTGAGTGTCAGAGACCCGCACGGCCCGCTGACACTGAACCCGTCAGTTCCGCTGACCTGACAGATACAGGATTCAGCTCTAGATACTGCAGCTCTGTATACAGGATACAAAGCAGCTGTATCTCAAAATGTAAACATCATTTTTAATAAAATGTAATTACAAAGTTGCACCCAACACACTAATACACATAGTTATAAAACTAAATAAATAATTATTTTGAAGATGTACATAGCCTTTAAATGGTAAAATTCTGGTTACCTGCAGCCACCACTAGGGGGAGCGCAGGAGATTACTGCATACTGTGTTATTATATACTGAGAGTTTCCTATGATTGTATCCAGTCTAGACAATCCTCTGTGTAGTAAACAGTCTTGACTCCAGGCAGGAAACAGGAAGAGAGATCTGCGCTGCTGATATATTTAGCTCCTAGCAAACTGTGTGCCCTTTATATTTTCTTCCCAGAGAAGTCAATTGACATGTGTGATTGATGCAACTGCCACGACTTATGCGCTGTGCAACTGTCCAGTTAAAAACTATTCAGCCATTTATTAGAGACATCTGTTTCGGGAAAAGCTGGGTACCAACCAATATGGCCGACGTTACGGCTCCTACAGGGGTTTAAAACAAGCTTCCCCACCTTGTTGAATGTTACGTGGTAATAAATGAGTGGAGTGATGCCATATTTCTGTATAACTATAACAGTAAGCTGCCAATACAGCTCCTACATGGATTGTTACCCAGCTTTTCTAGACTCCTGAATGGCATGGGGGGGGGGGGGGCAACTATAAGGACAGGAGGTCTAGCAGCCAAGTGGGCCCTTCCCAACTTAGAAACTGTAAATTATGGAAGGGGCAGTTGAAAAAATGGAAAATGTAATACCATGCTTATCAACTGTCCAGTTTTTCGTGAGACTCTCCCACGAGCTGAACCACAAAAGAGGCGGAGCTAATGCAAATTTACATTTAAAGGGGCCTTTCGTACACTTTGGGAGCGTTTCCAGGCAGGGCAGGTGTGGGGCTTTTATCTTTTTAGGCCCTTAGAAGAAAGAATATATTTTTTGTCCAGAAACAGCGCCACTCTTGTCCTTGGGTTGTGTCTGGTATTGCAGCTCAGCCTCATTTGCTGTAATGGAGCAAAGCTATAATGCCAGACAACCCTTGGACAAGAATGGCGCTGTTTTTTGAAAGAATACAGATTTATTTATTTTTAATCCAACCTATTTAACCCATTTGCTGCTGATGGGGGCAATGCAGGAGTGGGGCGCCATTCCGAGTTTTGCAATGGGGTCCAATGGGGCAGTGATACATTCTCCACTCCTATATTACAACAACTGGGCAGATTGGATTTCTAGTATTTAATACCACTGTAGGATGTGTATTGTTAGCCATTTTTGGTGTCTACCAGCATTCCTAGCAAAAGAGACTGTAAGGAATTTGAAAAATGTAATATTTTTGGGGGAAATTTTTTATTTCGGTTGAAAATAATCGACAAACTCAAAGATCATGACTTATAATATTCCCATCTTTTGTGCATCACAAACCGAGCATGAGAAAACTTCTCCCTCCCCTTGGCACAGCATCCAAAATTGTGTCACTTTATACACAGTCCCTTACCTCCTTCCCTTGGTATAAATGAGCAGATCATTCTCTCCCTCTCCAGAGGATGGATGGTCTGCAGAATTTCGCTTTGTTTGTTTTTAAGCCATATTGTCAGTGAATGCAAACGAATCGAAAGGTGTCTTTTATTCTCCATGACGGCGCGGGAGCGTCGGATGATCTGCAAGGTAGGGGAAGAAACCAGCGATTTATATCCACTATTTTATAATAGCGGCGTCACAATTCTATGGACTTGTTGTAATAAGACTGCGATGTACAACGCAAATATACAATTTATGTCTTTGTTGCTTTTATTCAGAAATAATAAGAAAAATACTGTACGTAATTATCCTTAATAACCAGTATAAATAGTGGCAATTATTATGTAATCATCAAAGGTTGTAGCATATTTATTTACCCCCCCCCCCCCCATTGTAATTGTATCCACATTGGGAATTTGTATCTATATTTTATTTTTTGTATGATGATTTTATTTTACATTTTTTATATGATTCATTTTATTCTTTTTTTTATTCTATTTTTTCACATGACTATTATATGTGATTAGATTTTTTATCATATTTTTTTTTGTTTGATTATTGATTTTATTTAATTATATTTTCATTATGTTTAATCTTTAGTGTGATTATTATTCTTATTTAATTGTATATATTTATTACAGTTTAAACTTTTTGCGTGCTTATTATTCTCATTGAATAATTCTATTTTTATTTTCTTGATAACGATAATATTAATTACTAAATTTAATTATTAATTAGATTTTCTGGTCTATGTTTTTATTTTTTCGTGATTAATACTATTATACTAAGTATTCATATGATTTTGTATCTTTTTAATTTTTTGAATGATTATTATTTTGTAGGATTTTGCTCAATTTTTATTGTATGAGTATTTCTATTTCATTATTATATATTTTCATATTAAATTATTTTGTATTTTTTTGTTATTTTTGTTATTTCATTCTTTTATTGTTTACTTGTGAGCGGGAAAAAAACACCTCCGCCTCCCATTGAAATTAATGGGAGGCGATTACGGGCGTTTTTTGGCGCTGTTTCCAACGTGTTTTCTGCGTAAAAAACAGTGCCAAAATACTCAGTGTGAACTAGCCCTTAGGGGATTCTAAATTAATATTTGGGCTACCTACCCCTTTAGCCAGAGCTCTCTATGGTAGACATGGCATGTCGATGCATTATACAGAAAGCGCATTTCCCATGTGGTGGCCATGTAAAGTTCCTCCACAAATTACAGGATATCATATGGAGAACCTTCTAACAAAAAGGCATGGTCCAAAGGGGGGAACCCCTTTAAAAATATGTCACCTATTATTATGAGTTGGCAATCAAAGTAATGCTCTCCTCCATGAGTTGGCACGTAATTCATTTTGCCGTATCGTTGGGGTCTGGCATCTGGGATCCCCACTCGTTGGGTCGGGGTTCCCATGTTATTTTATAACTACTTTTTCTCCACTGAAAAGAGGGACTGTCTTGTTTTTGACATCTATAGAGGGTCTTTCCGGCTAGACCCCATGCACGTAGCACTAAGGACACATTATAACAGTCAATTGGAATGAAAAAAATAATCTATAATATGATATTGCTTGTAGTAACAGATGTTGGCAGGGGAATTCCCAAAAAATAATCCTATCTCCACTATGAAAGGTTACAGTATTATAATTGCATAATCTCAGTTTACTTTTCGGCTGGAACATTTACTAAAGGGTCAAGGAAAAATCATTTCTAATACATTATCATATAGTGAAGTTGGCAGCAGGAAAATGTCAACCTTCAAATTCTTAAAGGGGAAATGCAGTAAAAAATTATCTGTGATAGACACTTGTGAGAGGATGACATTGGTGAAGTCTCGGACCATCACTGATTTCCACAATATAAAGTCTCTATAGAGAGCTCGGACCCCTTTGGCACGGCTCAGAGCTTTCTGTTATTGGAAATGGGCATCCGGTGATTTTTAGTGAATGCTGCTGGTCCGCCAGAGCATAGAGCCGTGATTGAGATGTTGCCCTAATTGGGCAGATACCAATTTATCTAATGATATATAACAGTCTATTCACAGTACCCATAGACTTCTACAGGGCAGACATATACCAAAAATGGGACTGCTATACGAAACAAAAAAAAACCCCGAACCACATAAACATTAAGGTATTATTATAAATGGCAGATGGATCCAAACATATGGGAATACATTTATGCTCTATACGTTTGGGCTCGTCTGATGAGAAAAAGGCATTAAATCTTCCCTTCCCCTTTAAACCCGCCCCCCCAAAAAAAAATAAAACTGTTCCACCAAATGGATGCCAACGTTTTTTTTTTTTAGTAGTATATGTTTAATTTTTTATTTTTTTTACATTTCTGCATGTTGTTGCTGTTTTGTGAGGTGCCAGTACCTGCACCATATATCTCTATATGAGGGTCTGAGCTCCATTTTTCTGATACAGAGCTCTAAATTCTCTGCTTTCCTTTAAAACAGCTATAGAATTGTATGATAAAATTTTGACTTCCCAGCCACCACTAGATGGCGCTGACTACGTGCAGATTTATACAGCAACTAGAAATCCGTACACAGTAAACTCCCCCTAGTGGTGACTGCAGGCAGATATAATTTTAGCAGAAAACCCCATCCCCTATAAGGCTATATAGTGCACTTTTTAACTGGGGGACTGTAGCCCCTTTAATTCCCTGGGCCCTCTGGCAATTCGCTCCTGTATTTGAGCCTTCTAAACCATGGGAATAGTCTGCGTGATCATAACTACAGTTTCTGGAGAGCATAAAAAAGCTCTGCAGCATTTTTCAATGGTGCAATTCCAGGTTATCAGCCCCAACATGTTTGTGAAATCCCTCTGTGTGTAAGATGTCGTAGGTTTTCCGGTCAGCGAGTGCATGTCATTTTCTATTAGCCATTGATATTATAGTTAATAAATGACTAACGTAAAACCTCAGATAATACAATCTGATTTCTACATGATTTAGATTCTGCAAATGTAGCTCTGCTGCTTCTGACAAATTCACCTTTATGCATCTGACAAACTGAACTCTGCTACATACAAAAAACCCAGCCCTTCTACGACGGGCAACCTCAGCTCTACTATATCTAAAGATTCATCTGACAAAGATGCTTTATCTGTACAATTGTCAAATTGGATTACCTTCCATTCACACATATGAATCGTTCCACACACGCATTTCTTATCATGGATCTCAGACATTTTTACACATTTATTACGATATACCAGATCCGCAATACCATAAGTAGTCAAAGGTGGCGCTGATTCTGGAAACTTTTTATTTTTTATAACCTCATACAACCCCTTTAAATTGGTCTGTCACATGACATACTCCCTTTAATAAGGTTTTTCATTGTATAATAAAAAGTTCTGCAACTTTCTAACCTACTTTATGTTTGAATTGCTCAACATTTTTAAGAACTCTGCTTGCTGTTACTGAATGTAATAATTGTTGCTTGTATCCAGAGCTCTGATACAATGTAACAAAATGTAAACCTTTGTGAGCAGCACTGGGCCAAAATTTTTTTTTATTAAACAGATATTACTGAGTTTTTCCAACTTTTCCAATAAAAATAAAATAAAAATACAATAAGCATTCGGTCCAATTCACACAAATGTGTCTGATTTGCGTTCGATATGTCTTTAGACAGAAAGTCAATTTTTCAAAAAATACGGAAAGAGGGAGATTTGGTCTTTAACCATGTCTGTAGAATGGATTTGGTAGCCGAAGCGGCTACAATATGTAATAATTTTCTACAACCTTTAGTGCATTTGTATTTATCAGGATACAAGTACCCAAAAATTGCCCAAATCGGTTCCGCAGGCACAAAGTTAGATAAGTAATATGACATGTAAGAAGATACTTTACACAAAAATCTTTGTCAAGCGGGCCCGGAGACAATGGAAGAAATTGGCATTTGGGGTAGAGTATTCG
This sequence comes from Rhinoderma darwinii, assembly GCF_050947455.1. NCBI lineage: Eukaryota > Metazoa > Chordata > Amphibia > Anura > Rhinodermatidae > Rhinoderma > Rhinoderma darwinii. The sequence goes on from NW_027461819.1 coordinate 151,912, forward strand.
AAACATTTAGGGGAAGAATCGAGGCCGATCTGATAACCTTCAGGACGTGTGAGATAGGTCTGACGACTAATGTCTCATCTCATAGAATCTGGTAGGTGGTAAAAACTTATAATCTTGATGTAAGGCAGGTAGTACAGTGTTGTAGGACGGATTTGGGATGTGTATTTTCAACTTAAATTTTTTATTGATTTTTCCAACATGTGTATTTTCCACCCTTTGGAGTCGGCATAACTACAGGGTTTATGAAGCAGTTTGTAATGCCTTGTGATTTGGCCCTTCTGGGCATCATTTTTGGCGAACCACCCCCAGAGCACTTGGTTCCATTCCAAATCTGTCAAATTAGGCAAAAGTGTTTGGATGTAGCCGTGAACTTGCAGATAAGGAAAAAGCGGTATAGTAATATTTGGGAATTTAAGGTGCAGTACGCACAGGGTAGAAAAACATTTATGTTTTTGGGAAATTCATTTATTTACGGGAGTAATGCCCACCTTATGCCAATCGGGAAATTTCAAGTAGGACCTGCCATTCCGGAAGTCTGGGTTGTTTATGAAGGAGGTATATGATGAATAATTAAGGTGTAGATTAAGAAGGCGCCTAGATTTTTGCTAACTTTTCAATGTAATGAGGAGTAGAGGGTTTTAACCCCATCGGAAGGGTGACATAGGGTTGGTGTAAAAGGGCTTTTAGGGAGAGTGAGGGTGAAAAAGTCCTATCCACATTCAGATTGGTGTAGCAGAAGGTATCGTGAAACCAGTCAAAAACTATCCTAAATTGGGATACTAGGTTGTATAACTTGATAATTATAAAGTTACTGCCTCGATTACTATTAGGGTATGTTCACACGGCCTATTTACGGACGTAATTCGGGCGTTTTGGCCCCGAATTACGTCTGAAAATAGCGCCTCAATAGCGCTGACAAACATCTGCCCATTGAAAGCAATGGGCAGACGTTTGTCTGTTCACACGAGGCGTATATTTACGCGCCGCTGTCAAATGACGGCGCGTAACTAGACGCCCGCGTCAAAGAAGTGACCTGTCACTTCTTTGGCCGTAATTGGAGCCGCTATTCATTGACTCCAATGAATAGCAGCGCTAATTACGGCCGTAATTGACGCGGCGTTCAAGCGCCTGCACATGCCGGTACGGCTGAAATTACGGGGATGTTTTCAGGCTGAAACATCCCCGTAATTTCAGCCGTTACGGACCCCCGCCGTGTGAACATACCCTTAGGGTATGTTCACACGGCCAAATTTCAGACGTATACGAGGCGTATTATGCCTCGTTTTACGTCTGAAAATATGGCTACAATACGTCGGCAAACATCTGCCCATTCATTTGAATGGGTTTGCCGACGTACTGTGCAGACGACCTGTTATTTACGAGTCGTCGTTTGACAGCTGTCAAACGACGACCCATAAATTTACTGCCTCGGCAAAGAAGTGCAGGGCACTTCTTTGCCACGTAATTTGAGCCGTTCTTCATTGAAATCAATGAAGCACGGCTCAAGGTTTACGAGCGTCTCAGACGCCTCGTAAATTACGAGGAGGAGCTTTTACGTGTGAAACGAGGCAGCTGTTAACAGTCTGTCTTTTCACACGTAACTGCCTCTCAGCGTGTGAACATACCCTTAGGGTATGTTCACACGTAGTCAACAAAAACGTCTGAAAATCCAGGGCTGTTTTCAAGGGAAAACAGACCCTGCTTTTCAGACGTTTTTTTACCAACTCGCATTTTTCGCGGCGTTTTTCGCGCCGTTTTCGCGGCGTTTTTTACGTCCGTTTTTGGAGCTGTTTTCATTGGAGTCTATGAGAAAACAGCTCCAAAAACGTCTGAAAGAAGTGTCCTGCACTTCTTTTGACGAGGCTGTATTTTTACGAGTCGTCGTTTGACAGCTGTCAAACGACGACGCGTAAATAACAGGTCGTCTGCACAGTACGTCGGCAAACCCATTCAAATGAATGGGCAGATGTTTGCCGACGTATTGGAGCCGTATTTTCAGACGTAAAACGAGGCATAATACGCCTCGTATACGTCTGAAATTTGGCCGTGTTAACATACCCTTAGGCTGTTGTAAGATGTGAAGGGCTATCCGAGGGTGTTTATTATTCCAGATATACGAGCGGTAAAGAAAATGTATTCTCTTTTCTCCCTTTGGTCTTAAGAAGATCGGAAGGGATTGCAAAATGTAAATAAGTTTTGGAAACGCAACCATTTTAATAAGTTTAGCCTTTCCTATGCAAGACAACGTGAAATTTTTCCAAGTGGACATAGTCCCTTCTAGATATAATATGTACAGAAGGATGTTGAAACGTTATAGATGGGACGGGCGGAAGGAGATCTGGATAATTCGATATGTTAGAGATTTACATTGCTATTTAAATGGTCAACTGAGCAGCCCAAAGGGACTGACTTTGGCTTCGAAGAAGTACGGCTACAGTTTTATCTAAATTTAGGAAATATCCTGATAGCTGGCCAACTGTCCGCAGATCCCGTAAAAGGAAGGGTCTGTCCAGGGTTTGAGATGAATAGTTTAATATAGTCCCCGAAAGCTGCGTCTTTCAACTCCATTGTACATAAAGTATTTCCTTTAAACGAATGAGAGGAAGCCAAAAATCGTAGGAAGGGGTCAATAAATAGGTTGAATAGAAGTGGGGATTGGGGATAGCGGGAATTGGGGAAGTGGGGATTGGGGACACCGGGTATTGGGGAAGTGGGGATTGAATAGAAGTGGGGATTGGGGACATGTTCCCTGGAACATGTCAAATTCTGGGGTATTTAGGCCGTTAATTGTAAATGTCAATTTGGCCTTTGCATGTGAAAGTTAAATGAATCGGATGGTGTTTTTAATCGAGCAATGTTTCAGCACTGCATATAGGAATGGCCAAGACACCCTATCGAACCACTTTTCGGCATCAAAACTCATGAGCATCTCAATCGGGTGGTTTGGGGATTGTGTAATGTCCGTGGCTGTGGGCTGTCAGCTCTAACCTCCCCCTGACAGCCGCAGCCACGAGTCGGCAAGCTCTGGCCCCAGCCTCCTCCTCAGGAGACGCCAGCGCTCGCGTCCACTCACGTCTGCCGGACCTCATGGACGAACTTTGACCCGTGAGTACCTGACTATAAGAGGGGTCCAGCCCCCTAGTTCTATGCCTGAGCGTTGTTGTGTTCCCTATAGTTTGTCTATGCAAATGGTCCCCTAGTGTTTCCTGCTCCCAGTGTTTCCTGTTCCTGTATCCTGATCTAGTGCCGTGCTTAGCTGTAGTCGTGCTGTGCTGGATACCACGCCTGTCCTGCTTCTCCACGCCTGACGTCTACCTGCTGCCTAGTTCCTTCCAATCTACTGTTCATGCTGCCACAGGTACCCTATATAACTATAGACTCTGACCTGGGCCCTGTTGGCCAGCTGCCTTACCGCAAAGGCGGTACGGCCCAGTGGTTCCACAGACCCTTCGTGACAGATTGTGCTACCACCGTTGTTGCCACTGCCATATGAACATTTTTGGTAGAGTATCTCCCTATTGTAAAGCCGGCTTATGAGTGGTGTAGTAGATGAGGTAAGATGGACTGGATGGGCTGACCAGGATCTTTGCCATAACTTTATAATCCTGATTAAAGAGGAAGATGGGCCGATTTGACTGCAGGGTGGTAGGATCTTTATTGGGGTTTGGTAGTAGGGTGGTACGAGAGTCGGTGAATACGTTTGGAGTATCAGAAGATTGATAAATAGAGTTATATAGGTTCTTAAAGTGGGTCTTAACTCTGGAGTCAGTATTTTATAATAGTCAGTCGTCAAGCCATCAGGTCCTGGGGCTTTATGTGTTGAGGCAGTGGATATCGTCTGATGGACCTTCTCCTCTGTGAATGGGGCATCAAAGTATGACTGTTGATCCTGAGATAGAACCAGGAGTGTCAAGAAGCGCAGGAAGGTTTCTATTTGAGGCATTTGCAGGATGGGCTCTATAGAGGAACTCATAATATTTGTAAAGAATATTGTCAATATCTGTCGGGTTTGCAGTTAATTGATTGCTGAGGGAAGACCGAAGGGCCAGAATTTTTGAGACGTTTTGGTCAGTAGAGCACCTGATTTATTTCCCCAGCTATAGAAATGATTTTGGGTATGTTTAAGTTGGCAATTTGATTGACTCTGTATAAAAGCGTTGAGTTACTGCATGGCCGATAGGTAAGCCTGACGGTTAAGTGAAGAAGAGTCATGGGCATAATGAGTTTGGGAACCAAGCAGGGTTGCATGGAATTTAGTAAAATGATCATGTGATATTTTTTGTGAGCACAGTGTACCAGGACATGTCCTCTCATCACTGCTTTAGATATTGCCCACAAAAGGAAAACGTTCTAGAAATGCATGGCATTATTATCCAGAAAATTTACCCATTTCGTTTTTAAATAGTTACGGAAATCATCTGAGTTGACCATATACATGGAAATCACCAGTGAGCAGGGGGATCATCCATTGTAGGAAAGTGTTAGAAGAAAAAAAAACTCAAGGGCATTATCACAAATACAGCTTTGGAAATCAAGAGAGCTAAAAATAAAGTGGGAGATTTAAAGAAAAGTCCTTTTAAAGGAGGGTCTGGACCCCAGTAAAAGAGTCGCAATTTCAACCACGTTCGATCATCCGAAAATGCCTTTCAAAAAAAGGGTATGGTCACCATCTTGGAAACGCAGTATATTTTGCTCATGAAAATAACGGCACACCGGCACAAATGTTTTGCGTTTTTGTGAAACAAGAAAGGAATAGTCCTGAATAAATAGGAACTTAGTCCCATTTATCAAAAGAGTAGGCTGTTTTCTGTAGGCCCTGAAGATCTTCTCCTTGATAGACCAATGGAAGGAGCGAGCTATTACACCTCCCGATCCGCTATTTCTGTTCTAAACCAGTGGGCCCAAGCGGTGTGTTTGCTCAACTATGAGAGGATCTTTTGGCTGAAGTGAGTGCAGGAGGTCACATGTGAGATAACAGATGAGACCTTCCCGGGTGATTGATTCTGAAACACCAAATCGAAGGTTGCTTGTTGCGCCTATCTCGGTTTTCCAAGTCTTCCAGGTTTTCTCTCAGGGTTTGATCACAAGTTTAGAGCTAGGTGAGAGAGGACTCCATGGTTGTGTTGGTATTCTCACAAGTATTTACCCGCTCTTCCAACTCTGCTATTTTTTGAGCATTGGTGTTGATTTGTGTGAGAGCGTTATTGATGGAGGTATGGAGGACGTCTAGGCGTTTGTCGATTAAGGGGAGGAGGACTTTGGACACCTCCTGAGCCATAAGAGAGGCCTGTAGGGTATGTATCGCAGGTAAAACAGGTGGAGAGTCTGAGAGAGATGTAATGTCCCTCGAAAAGAGCTCTTGAGAGTTCTTGACCTTTACCAGGTGTATAGGGAGCAATGGTGTTGGGGCTGAAGTCACAGTCTTTTTAGCATGTTTTGAGGTTAGCTTGGTTGAGAGTTTCCCACCTTGAGAGGAGGAGGAAGCCTATGAGTCCAAGTTATTCCGGGTGGGCATTTTTGAGATATAATTAGTAAGAAACTTGTTAATGGGCAGCAAAACCAGTGCGAGAGTGAAAGTCGAAATGGCAGACACCCAAGCGTTATGTAGTGGTATTTATAGACGGAGGTGACATTGATCTTGGGTAGACTACAATTAGAAGAGTTGATTTAATCCGCAGTTAGCGTGGAGCATTCTTAGATTGGTCACGTTGTCGACGGGCATCTTACATAGGTGATGGTTTGTGAAGTACTGCCAAATTGGTATCGTTATAGTCTGTTACCGTGCAGGCGTTCTTACAACAGCAGAACAAGTGATGTAGTTATCAAGAGTAGATCCTAGATGGCAGGAGACGCTCTACTATAGTTTGGCAAAGTCTCTGTATAGTTTAAGTAACAGATTGAGACAGTGAATATATCGGATGGGAATATCTTCACCAGTATAATAAAATAAGATCACATGATTGTGGATGAGTGTACAGAGGGGCAATGGGGCAAAGCCACAGAAAGAGTAAATGAGTTGGTTGTAGGGGCATTTATCTAAGTGAGAGTGGAGAGCGGTGAGGAGGAGCAGATTCCGTGACTTCAGTCATCCACTATGTTCCAGGTTGAGTTGCAACAGCACAGCTAGGTATCTGAATTGCGCTAGGCGGTGTCTCAGCTGTCCTCAAGGATTCCCCGATGTTCGGGTGATAGCAATAGCGCGCCTGTGCGCCAGATGCCACGAGTCTTCTTGGGGAAATTGCCGCTGGTACCCAGGAGCCAAGTTAAAATGCGGCCATCCTGGATTTCACGAGTACCAGAAGTCCCGAAATTAACGTTTTAAAGCATGTAATGTTTAAACTTTATTTACATAACAGAAAATGTATCAACCACCTGTATCTGACATCTAACGGCAGACATTGTCCAGTATCTGTAGTGTAAGGATGACAAGTCCCATACATTTACTTTTGCCGAGACATAAGATGCTATGGACGCAGTGATATCCGTACTTATAAGAAGCCATAAAACATATTAACCCCTACCGACATTTGACGTACATGTACATCATAGTCGGGAGGGGGTGAGTATGAAGTGGACTCATAGGATAAGCCTGCTCTATACGCCATGGGTGTCAGCTATATATTACAGCTGGCACCTCCCTCCACTGGCCGGAATTGAAGATCAATCCGATCCCGGATGTTAAGCCGCTCAGGTCAATTGCGATAGCGCCATCTAATCCATTAGACAGGGGAAGCCCCCTTTGTCATTCAATCACCCTACCACAACGCGATCACGGGGTGCCAATGGATTGTCATCACAGCCCCAGGTCTGCCAACTTTTATTCTCATCATTTCGTGGCTTTATAGGAGATGACAAAAAGCACGCTGCTCTGCAATAAATAAGTATTGTACCAGAGATGAGCAATCGCATGTTCAAGTTCCCGAGTCGGACTAAAAAAAACAAAACATAATTAGCTAAATGCAGTTTTTAGGACTAAAGAAAAAAAAATTTAAAGTAAAAAAAAACATGAATTTTCCCATAAAATAATGTAAATAGTAAAAAAAGGAAACATAATTTCTTTCACTACGTCTATAAAAATATTTATTTATTTATTTTTTTTGTTTTATTCGAACTGAAAAAATTCTTATATAATATTATGGACAGGATTTTCTTAAAGGGTAACTAAACATTCAACAAACTTCTGACATGTCAGAAGTTTTGATGGGTGGGGGTCCGAGCACTGAGACCCCCATCAATCGCTAAAATGAAGTAACATAAGCGCTCGTGTCAGCGCTGATCCGCTTCGTTTCTGTTTGGCCTTTTCTGGAAATCAATGTATTAGAGTACAGTCTCAATAGAAAGTCTATGGGTCCGTACACCGCTACATCGGCTTTATGGAAAAATCCGATAGAAATGAAACGGCTCACACTAGTGCTTCTGCCACTTCGTTCTAGCGATTGGTAGGGGTCTCTGTGCTCGGACCCCCACCAATCAAAACTTCTAACATGTCACTATGACATGTCAGAAGTTTGTTAAACGTTTAGTTACCCCTTAAGTGTATGATAGTACATCTGTTTTTTAAATTGATATTCTTTATCTTTTACATTTTTATGTAATTTTTTATTTTGAATGTTAGTTGAAAGTTGAAAAATGTTCATAAAGCTTTTTATTTTATACCAATTTTTTTTATTTTCTTGTAATTACATTTCCTCCAGCTTAGTGACCTGTCAGTTCCCCTCTGGCAGTTAACAAGTCACATTTCTTGATCTACAGTTACACCATCCATAGCGACTGTTCCCAAACACCTGAAATTCATTTTAATTGCTTACCCTCGAGATTACACCAATTATAGACTTACACTATACTCTGTAACTCAGCATTTGTTTATTATATGCCTATAAGTACTTGCTAGGAGGGTGTAGCTCCATTTCCATTTTGCTATTGTGCCCTCCACCCACAATGTACAAAATGTTGTTGCTTATTAAAAGGGTTCTTCGCTTCAGACGTTTCCTACTTTTTAGAAGGATCCCTTGACAATAAGAAGATCACAAAGTGTCCTCCTACAGCAGGAATCTGTGGGAAAACCTAGAAGTGTTCAATTTCCCTGCAGTGCCACCACAGGACAAATGAAGCATTACACGTTGTCTATTCATATCAAGGGGCTGTGTGTGTTATGCAGGACAGAACAGCTCCTCTAGAGCAGGGGTCTCAAGCACGTGGCCCCTGGGGCTGTCATCTGCAGCCCACGGGACACAGAGCCACTAGTATCGGCTCTGCTCCAGGACTCTGTGGAATTCCCTGACATCGCTGTCCATATTTGGACGGACAGTGTTGTCAGGGACTTCCCCAGAGCAGAGTACCGGGCAGAGCGCTAGTATAGGCTCTGCTCCGGGACTCCGGGGAAGCCTCTCACATCGCTGTCCACATATGGACAGTGATGTCTGGGGCTTCCCCAGAGCCAGAGTCCCATGCAGAGCGCTAGTATAGGGTCTGCTCTGGGACTCTGGGGAAGCCTCTCATATCGCTGTCCATACAGCGACAGTGATGCCAGGGGCTTCCCCAGAGCAGGAGTTCCAGTGATGTTAGGAGCACAGCTGGAGTCCCAGGAAGAGCCTACTAACGCTCTGCCCGGGACTCCAGCTCTGGGGTTGCCCCTGACATCCATGTCCATATATGGACAGTGATGTCAGGAGCAGAGCTGGAATCCCAGACAGAGCGCTAGAAGCCGCTCTGCTCTGGCACTCCAGCTCTGGGCAAGCCCCTGACATCACTGTCCATATATGGACACTGATGTCAGTGGCTTCTCCAGAGTTCCGTTGCAGAGCCTATACTAGTGCTCTGCTCTGGGACACCGGCTCTGGTGTTGCCCCTGATATCACATTCCGGTTCAGGAGGATCCCCTGATGTCACTGTGTATGGACAGTGACGTCAGGGGCTCCAACAGCAGAGGAATCCCCAGCCAAAGGGTCGGTAACGCTCTGGCTGGGGATTCCACTCCTAGAGGGAGCCCCAATAGAGCTATCTACTTGGGGTGTGTGTGGCATTATCTGCAGAGGGCACTGTGGCGGCATCTGCAGAGGACACTGTGGCAGCATCTGCGGAGGGCACTGTGGCAGCATCTGCGGAGGGCACTGTGGCAGCATCTGCGGAGGGCACTGTTGCAGCATCTACGGAGGGCACTGTGGCAGCATCTACAGAGGGCACTGTGGCAGCATTTACAGAGGGCACTGTGGCATTATCTACAAGTGGGTGTGTGGCAGTATCTACAGAGGACACTGGCATTATCTAGGGGTGTGCTGCATTATCTACAGAGGGCACTGTGGCATTATCTACAGAGGGCACGGTGGCATTATCTACAGAGGGCACTGTGGCACTATCTACAGGGTACTCTGTGGCACTATCTAAAAAGGGGCTGCCCAATCTTGACATGTGTGTCTGCCAAACGCTGCCAACTGAGCCGCCGGACTGCATTTAGCGACACTTAAACTGGAAAACTGGATTGTTGAAATAAGCACGTGGATAATTCTCTCAAATTTTAAACCTAGCGGTATTATTATAGTAATATAGTGTTATAGTAGTTCAAATAACTAATTGATTAACAATAATTTTGTATTGTATCAAATTTGAAAGTAATGCGGCCCATCAACTTCCCATTTTTGCTATATGTGGCCCACTTACCTGGCTGAGTTTGAGACCCCTGCTCTAGAGCAAGAGATTTGATGGATCAGTTTTGCAGTGGCTCCAAAATGACACTGATAAGTCCCCTTATTTTTAATGTGGTTCTGTGAACAGTGTGACAATTTAAAAATTAATTTGCAGGACCTTAGGACTGTCCAGTAATAATTTGTGTTAGGGTATACTTTAGGTATACCCTAATAGGTGCCCATGCATATAATTAAAGGGGTAGTCCAGCCACAGACAACTAATGACCTATCCACTTCACTGATCAGCTGCACCAGCTGCCTCTGGGCAATGGACACCCATGATGGCTCTGGTCACAAAATAGCGGCCGAGCTGCAGTACTATTCAAGTGAATAGAACCAGAGTTGCTGTTCTGCAGCACGGCTACTATGCAGTGGTCGGAGCCATCTGCTTCCGGTTTCAATTTCAAACACTGCATAACATCCGGCGCAGCTGATCTGTGCATGGTCCTTGTGTCGGACTCTCACCGATCATATACTGATGACCTATCCAGTGGACCTGGATAGAAAGTAAGTTGAGCAGTGTTTCCTCAACGTCCTTCCCAAAAATAAAGTGTCAATTCATTACATTTGTTATTCTCCTGGACATGCACTAGATCCCCAAGCCAAGGTATTAATCTCCCCGTTATAAAAGAGAAGCGGCATATTGTGATATAGCGCCATAAAGCTTGAAAAATAGCCAAGTGACCTTTTTATTGGGTTTTAGTAATACTCATAAACAAGAAGTAAAATTCAGCATAAAATCAATATAATCCACGTGGCGGTACAGCTACAAATACCCAACTTGAGTTTCACCGTGGACAGCTTCTCCCGATGCATGATCTCGGACATCACGAAAGACTATTTATACCATACGTATTATCCCTGAGAAAAAATGTGCCGAGGCACAGAGGTCCCAATTTCCCAGCCACCATAGAATTGGTGTCAGTAGTAGCAGTTAAAATATAACTTTTATTAATGAATCAAACAGACAGACAACAACAAAAGGTTAAAATTGTATCAAAAGACGGCTCGTGTGTATCGTAAGGATCAAAGTGCACGCACCCAGCACATCGCTGGACGCAATGAGAGAGACTGATTCGGCAGCTGCAGACTGCCGTTCGTAGGATCAGTCCCACACAATGAGAGAAAGTGACTAAGCCGTCAGTGATTATTAAGATGGCGATAGCCCCCCCGACATGTTTCGTTACAGAAGTAACGTCCTCAGGGGATAACACGGGGCTAATGAGCGCGCGTGTGAGATCCTGCTCCTTATATAAACTCGTATGCCTGACGTATGTGTGACGTGTGTGACAACGGCTCTACTATCTGCCAATCAGGCAGTCATAAATGACGAGCCACCACGCCGAGGAGAGTGGCAAGGCAGGGAGCCAATAGAACACCGTGACAATGTGTCAAATCATAACGGGAGCTGCGCGCATGCGCACAGCAGCCGAAACGGGTAATTGTTATCCGGAGAGCTCTATATGCAGGAAGAGTGACAGAACGGGCAACCAATAGAGAGTTCAGAACGGCGCTCAAATAAGGTGCACTAATCAAACTAGTAGATGACGCCGGGATCCTCAATAAGTGGTGGCAATAGATGCCACACAAGAATAGCGCATAAATTACGTATTAATTACAATACGAACGTCACAATATCCGCAGAGAGAGCACAAATACAATCACGAGTGTCACACATAAGATAAATGTACACAAGTGCATAATAAGAAATATTCCCAAAAGAGTCTAATAAGCATAAGACTGCAGCTGCCGAATCAGTCTCTCTCATTGCGTCCAGCGATGTGCTGGGTGCGTGCACTTTGATCCTTACGATACACACGAGCCGTCTTTTGATACAATTTTAACCTTTTGTTGTTGTCTGTCTGTTTGATTCATTAATAAAAGTTATATTTTAACTGCTACTACTGACACCAATTCTATGGTGGCTGGGAAATTGGGACCTCTGTGCCTCGGCACATTTTTTCTCATTGTTCATTTATCCCTGCCAGCCACTAGGGGTCTTCCTTTTTGCTTTTCATATTGAATTGGGTTAATCACCCGCATATTAGACCCCGCTACGCTGTACTTCTATATTCTAGTCTATGATATGCATCAGTAGCTCATTCTGACTATTTTCAGCTATTCTCAGCTAAATTAAAGGTTTTTTCATTGCTTCCTGCCTGTTATGGCTGGTTTCTTGTCTAGAGAGTTGAATCCTGATGATTTATCATCAGATGCGGCATTTGTCTTTTCCATTGAGAATATACCTCTGAATAAATGTGACGTGCAATCGGCCTTTAAGGATTTACAGAAAACTTACAAACAATACGTCCGCTCCTGCTGGGAGATAACCAGTTTAGAAACATATATCCAACAGAAAATCATCTATAGGGGCCTGCGTATCAATATTATCCCAAATTCATATCGTGATGATGACACCTTTACGAAGGGATGGGAGCAGATTCTGAATGATTGTTCTTTCCGTATGCTACATTACTTGCTGGAGTTTGGAAAAAGAGACTTTAGCAAAGTAAGCACACAATTGGAGAAAGAAATTATAGATATACGTACATTCAGTTCAACCCCTGAATTTGCTGAGTGTGAGTTTAAATTATACGTGATCGCAGAGATTTTGACACGGGGTGGGTATACACTTATCGCTCTCGCACTCCAGCTACATCATTTCCTAATCGCACGTATAGACCAGGGGATATTTCAGAGTCTGACGTATCTGGAACAGACGACTCGAGACCAGCCTCTGATGACAACAGGCTGGGAGCAAAACGTAAAATCAGAGGCAATAAATACAATCCGTCTAAGAGAGCACCCGCTGAATCTCAAAAATTCTCTGCACCATGTTTGCCTCACAGTGGACAACGTCCAATTTCATCTACTTCGTTTACACCATCAGTCTCGTCTCTGGCTCGTCCCTCCTTTACGACCATGACTACAAATATTCCATTGACCCCAAATATTATGGGGACAATTTCGAGTGTAGACGTCCTAGGGAGAAATCCTATATCTACATCTGCCACCAGTTCCCTGATGAGTGGTCCCCCGAATGCTTTCCCTTTTTTAGGGACACATCATACTCCATGGAATCAACCAAAATAACACCAGCTAATGACACCTCAGACGACTTACAGATTTGTAATCTTTCCTCTGTAGAGTTAAGTCCCCATCAAGAGACACTTTTACGGAGGGGTCTCTCCTATACTCCCACTTTTGCTTTTGATGAGTTCTCCTGGGTTAAGGATGTTCATCTTTTTGCCAGAAAACTGGCATTGCATAAATATTTTAAGACCAAGACCAGTGATGAACATCCCATGGACCTCAATGAACGTAGGACATTACAGGTCCTTGAGGACCTGTCTGATGAAAACGAACATCGCATTAGTTCAGCCACCGGCCCTTTCTCTTCCTTAAAACCTCGATCAAGGATGACTCCTCCTTTCGCACAATACGCACACATTGACGTTTTTGTCAAACTAGTGAGCTCTGAATTGGGGAAACTAAAAGCCAACAAACATGGCACCAATAATTTGAATAAAATGGAACAAGATGCTTTAGATACTTTGTGTAATAACAATGAAATTATTATAAAATCCTCAGATAAGGGTGGTAATATTGTTATCATGGATCGCATTTTCTATGCATCCATGGTACACAGATTACTTGATGACAGATCCACATATGTCATCTTGGAAAGTAACCCTACGAATCTCTTTACATCTGAGCTACGTTCCTTATTGGACGATGCTAAATCTAGGCAGCTTATCACTCCGGACGAATTCAAATTCTTGTACAATTCCACTCCGACTATTTCAACTTTTTATGCACTCCCAAAGATTCATAAGGATACCAGACCAGCTCCTGGGAGCAGGGGCGTAACTAGGAAAGACTGGGCCCCATAGCAAACTTTTGACTGGGGCCCCCCCTCCCCTGGGTGTCACACAACCCCCCCCCCCCCCCTTGTAGATAGTGCCTTTTTTACAGCCCCCCCTGTAGCTAACGCCATACAGCCCCCCCCCCCTCTGTAGATAGCGCCATACAGCCCCCCTGTAAATAACGCCATACAGCCCCCCCTGTAGGGAACGCCATACAGCCCCCCCTGTAGGGAACGCCATACAGACCCCACCCCTGTAGAGAACTCCATACAGCTCCCCCCCCCCCCCCCCGTAGGGAACGCCATACAGCTCCCCCCCTGTAGGGAACGCCATACAGCCACCCCCCTATAGGGAACGCCATACAGCGTCCCTCCCCCTGTAGGGAACGCCATACAGCGTCCCCCCTCCCAACAAAAATGCGACCTACAGTATGTCCTACAAAATACATGTATCCCCTCTCCACAGGATCTCCACAGGATAGGGGATACATGTGTGATCGCTGGCAGCGATAGGGAGAACGGGGGACTGAAAGTCCCCTGAACTTCTCCATGACAAACCTCGGACTTCCGGCGTCTGCGCAGCTCAATAACAATGAAAGGAGCGCTGGTCACGCATGGGCACAAGCACGACCGGCGCTCCATTCATTTCTACGGAGCTGCCGACACAGACCCCGGAAGTCCGAGGTTTGTGATGGAGAACTTCAGGGGACTTTCAGTCCCCCGTTCTCCCTATCGCTGCTACCGATCACACATGTATCCCCTGTCCTGTGGAGAGGGGGGGGGGGGATACATGTCTTTTGCTCTGTTTTGCGCCTTCAGGACCAGACACCGTTTAGCCATTTTTAGCACGTGTTTGTTAAATGGCTATAACTTTTTTATTTGTTGGGCTAACGACGTGATTTTTACGACGTTTTTTCCGTAGATCTTGATGGACATGTGTCTTTTTTCAGCCGTACTAACTATGTAACTATGTAACTATGTAACCATGCAGGTTTCATTTTTTATCGTTTTTATACACACCTTTTTTGCTATTTTAGAATTTTTATTCATAAAGTTTGAAAATAATAGTAAAAAAATAAGCTTTTTTACATTTCAGCTATTTTTTTTTGGGTAATAACATAGTTTTACCCTAAAATAGACGTTTTATTTGTGACCGTCATTGTCTACCGTAAATTGTAATATATTACATGTCTATATTAGGGTAATTGGGTCAGCGCTAGCGTTACAACAATGATTGGCGGGGGGGGAACGTTTTTTTTTTGGGGTGGGTATTTTATGTATATTTATTATTTACATTTTTTTTGCACTTTACTATTTTTTCATTACTATGGTCTGTTCCTCAAAGGTCAAAGAAGACCTTTGGGGAACTTTATATATTTTTTTTCTCTCTTTTACACCATGTTTTTCCACTGTAACTGGAGCTGCACAGCAGCCCCAGTTACAGGGGAAATCAGCCCTCTCATAGTGACGATTGTCACTAATAGGGCTGTGCTGGGTCTAGTAAGACCCAGCAGCAGTCTGCCACTAACGGCACCCGGCGATCATGTGACCAGTCACATGATCACCGGGAGGAATAGAGACAGCGACGCTGCTGCTGTCTCTATTCCTGTACACAGCGCGCATTCAGCGCTGTGTACAAGTGATCAGAGAAGACAGAAGCAGCGAAAGCTGCTTCTATCCTCTCCTCAGGGTCCCCGGCAGTCACTGACAGCCGGAGACCCGACATTCAGCTGCCCGATCGCGCGGGCAGCAAGTTAAAACCCGAGCCGTAGAAAGTCTATGGCTCGGGTTTTAAGGACCCTGACCGCTGGCCATAAAAATACAGCCAGCGGTCGGGAACCAGTAAATGGCAGAGCGGGGAAATACCTCCCTGCTCTGCCGTAGTGTTCAGTGGCGTCCCGCTGTAGCAGCCATAGCGGCTGCTAGCGGAGCCTCCGGCCATGGTGGGGGCCCGTGCCGGCGGACGACACGGGCCCCCTCATGCCGCGGGCCCCGTAGCAGCCGCTACTGCTGCTACGGCGGTAGTTACGCCACTGCCTGGGAGACCTATTGTCTCTGGAAATGACAACCTGACACAGGGCATCAGCACATATGTTGATGAAATGTTGGCACCCTTTGTTAAAGCTTTACCCTCTTTTTTGAGGGACACTAAGGACACCCTCACCAGAATCCAGGGGATCAATGTCACTGACACCACTTTTATTGCCACTGTGGATGTAGAATCACTCTACACTAATATTAAGCATGATTTGGGTCTACAGGCGGTACAGTATTTTTTGAACACCAAGGGAATACAATTTCAGGCACACAACACTTTGATACTTTCTCTTCTCAAATTCTTACTCACCCATAATTATTTTTTATTTGATGGCAAATTCTACCATCAGGTAAAAGGCACAGCTATGGGCACAGTCTGCGCACCCACATATGCAAATTTATTTCTAGGGTGGTGGGAAGACACTTTAATTTTTAACGAAGATTTACTTTTTTTCACGTCACATACTATTCTGGGGGAGGTATATTGATGATATACTGATCTTCTGGGATGGTGACACTACACTTTTTCTTGATTTTATGGATATACTTAATCACAATGACATTGGCATGAAATTCACTCACCACATAAATAAAAACACTATTGATTTCCTTGATCTTCAGATCTCTCTGGATTCTGGTGGCGGTGTCCACACTAATGTCTTTAGAAAAAAGACCGCTACCAATAGCTTTTTACAATATGGCAGCTTTCATCCACCAGCACTTAAGAGGGGAATACCCGTTGGTCAGTACCTCAGGGCCAGAAGGAACTGTTCCGAGGAACACACTTTTAAATTAGAATGTGACACCCTCTTCCATAAATTTTTGGTAAGAGGCTACCCCAAAAAAATTCTACATCGAGCTTATGCGAGAGCTAAGGCCACCCCTAGAGAGGAACTGCTCTATGGCAGAACTAAAATAGAGGAAAGATCTGAAACTTCCAACATCAGGTGTATTGGTAATTTTGACACCTGTTCCACTCAGGTCTCTGAGATTCTAAAGAAGCATTGGGCTATTTTACGGTCTGATCCGGATTTAGCGGACGCTATTTCCGACATTCCGAATGTGACCTTCAGACGTGGAAGAAATCTTCGAGAATTCCTAACGCGGAGTCATTACTCCAGACCACTCATCCCTCGTGATACATGGCTTTCATCTCCCACAGTGGGATCCTTCCCCTGTGGCAGATGTTCCTTTTGTATATACATGCCCAAGACCAAGTGTTTTACCAACCATCTAAACGGTTGTCAATTTACCATCAGACACTTTATCAATTGCCAAACCACTGACGTTGTATATGTTGCCAGATGCCCGTGCCCCAAATTGTATGTTGGCAAGACCACTCAGCAACTCAGGAGAAGGATCTCTAGACATGTCAGCAGTGTTAATATGAAAGAAGATACCTCCATTTCGAGACATGTGAGATCTGTTCATGGGGGCGACTCTAAGGTCCTTCAATTCTGGGGCATTACGCAATTAAAACTTGGCCCTAGGGCTGGCAATCTAGATAAGAGACTACTGCAGGAGGAGGCTCGATGGATACATAGGCTCGGCTCTTTGAGCCCCAATGGCCTTAATGAGGGTTTTACCTTTATGGCCTTCCTGTAAAAAATACTAAACTATCTGCTTCCCTTGCAGTAAACCTTTCTTGCTGTATATACCATTCTTGCTGAATATCCCTCTTTCTTTCGTGTGATACCTCTGTCGGTCTGACAGTTCATGAGACACACTGATTACTACTCAAATAGTCTTGATGCATATCTAGCTTCACTACATTAATGTTCGGTAGGTATTACTATTGATTGTTGTCATTGATATAACAGACAACTTCATCTGCTCCCTGCTCTTCCCTACTATCTGGTTATGCTTATTAGACTCTTTTGGGAATATTTCTTATTATGCACTTGTGTACATTTATCTTATGTGTGACACTCGTGATTGTATTTGTGCTCTCTCTGCGGATATTGTGACGTTCGTATTGTAATTAATACGTAATTTATGCGCTATTCTTGTGTGGCATCTATTGCCACCACTTATTGAGGATCCCGGCGTCATCTACTAGTTTGATTAGTGCACCTTATTTGAGCGCCGTTCTGAACTCTCTATTGGTTGCCCGTTCTGTCACTCTTCCTGCATATACAGCTCTCCGGATAACAATTACCCGTTTCGGCTGCTGTGCGCATGCGCGCAGCTCCCGTTATGATTTGACACATTGTCACGGTGTTCTATTGGCTCCCTGCCTTGCCACTCTCCTCGGCGTGGGGGCTCGTCATTTATGACTGCCTGATTGGCAGATAGTAGAGCCGTTGTCACACACGTCACACATACGTCAGGCATACGAGTTTATATAAGGAGCAGGATCTCACGCGTGCGCTCATTAGCCCCGTGTTATCCCCTAAGGACGTTACTTCTGTAACGAAACATGTCGGGGGGGCTATCGCCATCTTAATAATCACTGACGGCTTAGTCACTTTCTCTCATTGTGTGGGACTGATCCTACGAACGGCAGTCTGCAGCTGCCGAATCAGTCTCTCTCATTGCGTCCAGCGATGTGCTGGGTGCGTGCACTTTGATCCTTACGATACACACGAGCCGTCTTTTGATACAATTTTAACCTTTTGTTGTTGTCTGTCTGTTTGATTCATTAATAAAAGTTATATTTTAACTGCTACTACTGACACCAATTCTATGGTGGCTGGGAAATTGGGACCTCTGTGCCTCGGCACATTTTTTCTCATTGTTCATTTATCCCTGCCAGCCACTAGGGGTCTTCCTTTTTGCTTTTCATACGTATTATCCCAACACTAAAATATACATGAAAGCATAGAAATGGTAAACCAGCATGTGCGCAAATAACATACCACGCTTCAGGAATTTCTTAATATCTAATACATAATATCTATAGTTCGTGCAGGCTATATAATCCCCATCCAAACTATCGAACAACTTCATTATATTTTCCAAAAAGTTATGAGAGATAGAGACGACCTTTTAGTTTTCTCTCTATACTCATATATTTCACATAGTATCCATAGCATAATTACTTACATTATCTATCTTTTACCTGCCGATCAGTTGTATGTTCCTTCACAGAAACGGGTGTAACTTCGTGACCGTTTCAGCCATTCTTTAATGAGTTACAATGTTTCCAGTCTGTAGTATTAAACTCATTCTTAAGATATTACTTCTAGTCATCACATGCTAAGCCCAAATTCCCATATCCCACGTCACCTTTTCCAACCACTTAAGTGTTCCCGGACCGGATCATCCACATATATTCAGGTATTTGGCCCGTTGGTCCTATATCATGTAAGTAAGAGTATATTTCTCTTAACTAAGTGGTGAATATTGAGGCTACGTTCACACAGGGCGGATACGCTGCGTAAGGGTACATAGCGTATCCGCCCTGGTGGCCACAGGGAATCCTAGCTGAAAAAACGCACCAAATTGTGGTGCCGTTATTCGGCTGGAATGAAAACTGCACGTTAAAAAAATCAAACCATAAAAAGACACATACTTACCCTCTCACGTCCTTCAGACCGGCCTACTGGGATGGCGTTTCATCTCAAGTGACTGCTACAGCCTGTGATTTGTGGCAGCGGTCACATGAGATGAAACGTCATCCTAGTAGGCCGGCCTGGGTGAAGTAACACAGAATTGTGGGTAAGTATAAGTTGTTTTTTTTTTTCTGAGTTGCGATTTCTGTGGCGGATTGGCATCTTTTCTGCCATAGAAATTGCAACATCTGCTGCTTGTTGTGGGTTTTACCTCTCCATTTAATTCAATGGGGAAAATCCGCAACAAAAAAGCAGCGGTTATGTAAATACAATTGACCTGCTGTGGATTAGAAAACCGCACCGCGGTCAATTTCTGAGACATTTTTTTGCTGCTTATCATTTACCCAACGTGAGGAGGAGATTTGTTTTAAATCCGTTGCGGAAAATCTGCGGTATTTACGCTACGTGTAAACTGACCCTTAAGCTAATGTGTCCCCCCCGTACCTCCGAATATACAATAACCTTCTAAGAACCATACAATATTAGATAGTTCAATAGTCACGATTTATACAATGTCCCTGGTACTTAGAAAACTGCTATGCGCAAAATATATACGGTATGAAATATTTCTCCATTATCTTAAAGCTGATATTTCGATATTGGACATTATTATTCCCCAGATACCACATCTCCAAGAATATATATTAAAGAAATTATGAAGTGAACTATAAACTAGAAAGTGTCTTGTGCAATTATATAAAGTGCAATAAATTATCACAGTAGGAACGGCTTACATTGAGACCTTTAGGGCCGAGACTGCTCATGTTATATATACCTTCCATTTAATTTTTTACATTAGCTCCTCTCCACGGATATTTCATCAGTTCATCAGAATTTTTAGGCTTTTTTGCGATCACCCGTCCAATTCTATGCGAATATTATACGGATGTTCTCCTATTCCTAGTTTTTAGTTTGCGCAATGTCCTACCTACGTACTGGGGGCCACACCGACACTCCAGCACTGAAGCGGTGGCCATCAAGACAGGAATTCAAGAGGATTTTTTTAAAAAAATGCTTTCTTTGAGAAACAGCGCCACTCTTGTTTATGAGCTGTGTCTGGTATTGCAGCCTTCTTCTGGAGTTGAGCTGTAGTACCAGATTATTGTACCAAATGCAATTCACTTGGGGTCCCCTCATGTACCAGTAGCTTAAAGCTCTTAAGTGAACTGTGTTTGAACAGTCAAAAAAGTTATTCAAGAAGGTTCTTCATGTTTTGTTTTTTAAGAAAAAAAAATCTAAATTTATACAGCCTGATGGAAAATAGAAATGGTATGACTGTTGTAAAACTGCATTACCTCTTCTCTGCGGTCAGCACAGTGCCAATTCGACTTGAATCTGAACGAGTATGTCATGTCTGACAGCCTGGTTGCTAACAATACATTGCCTAACAACCAATGCTTCTTATATGAGGTTGTCAAGTTGTACGGCCCTAGCAAACATTCAGATTTTGGATTTTCAGCTCACGGATAAATAGAACTGAGCAGAAGGCAGAGTATGTCCTCATGCACACGACTGTAGTGTTGTGCACGGCTGTGATTTTCGGCTCGGACGACCGCCTACAAATCATATCGACATCAGCTTTGTTCACCCAGGGGGCCTTGAGGTCTTCTGGGGGAACTACGAGTTGGTGAAGGACCAGCCCAGCTGGCGAGACTTTGCTGCACAAGCAATTTCTCGCCAAAGTGGTCCCAAGAGAGTGACCGTTCTTACCCGTAACGAGTCACTCTCTTGTATAACATATCATGACCTGGTTGGGAAGGTACGGAGAGGTAGTAGAGATGCCATGGAAGAACGTAGATGAGTTTGGCATCTGGTCAGCGGCCTGGACGTTCATGGTAAAACCAAGGCGTCTGGGACAGACGGTGTCCCACATACCATCGTCTGCTTTCCTGGGAAGAGATTGGATCCTTGTCTTCTACCAGGGGCAGCCGAAGCTGTGTCACCGGTGTGGCGACCCCTCACATTTGAGTGCGGTCTGCAAGGTGCAGAAGTGTGCTCATTGTGGGGGGATTGGTCATCTAGCCGCATCGTGTGACCGGATTCGCTGCAACCTGTGTGGTGACTTAGGTCACCCGTTCAGTCGGCGTCCTCGCTCTGTCGTAAATGCTTGTTCCAAACCTGCGGAGGATGAAAGGAGGGAGGCCTCCATGGGTGAGGGTGCGGGCAGAGATGATGGGGCACAGGAGCAAGGGAAGAACGCGAAGAGGGGTCGCCCTTCTCGCCAGAGAAGGGCGGAGAAGTGAAGGAAGGAGAGGGAGCAGAGGGCGCTCCAGGAAACTGGGACGACCTCTGATTCGGATCTGGATGCCACCCCTGAAGCTGATGCCCCTGGGGAGGCCGAATTGAATGAGGAGATGAGGAGGATCCGAAGGGAGCAGAGGGCTGGGGACTCTCAGTCCTCCCACTATGAAAGTGTGTGGGAGGAGGAGAGGACTCAGCCTACAGCAAAAGGGACACTGGGCAAAACCCAAGGGCCAAGTACATTTGACCCCGCCCCGGCCTAGGAAGGTAAATCCTGTCCCCCCCTGGTGCGCTCTACTGATCAATACCATGCTCTCGTGGATGTTTCAGCCTCTCATACTAATAGGGAGGGCATGGTAGGGTGCCCTAGAGTCATTGAGCCTCCCCTGCTACAGGGGCCGTTGTCCCCAGAAGGGGAGGTTGGCCCAAGAACTTGGGGATGAAGATGGGAATAGGGTGGTGAGTATGGACTCCTCAATTTGTAAGAAGTGAGGCAAAGAAGGGGGGTCCACGTCAAATAAAGGGGGTGGTGGGAAGAAGAAAGCCGTCTAACTCAAACATCCATGATGGCGGCACCCACTCCGTTAACGCTGGCATCAATTAACGTTGCCAGCATTAAGTCAGATAGGGCGAGATTTTCAGCCTTTGATTTTCTTGGCCGAGTTGAAGCCGACATTTTGTTTTTGCAGGAGACCAGGCTGTCACTTTTGGCAGACGTCGTTAAATCTAGGAGAGAATAGTGACGGGGGCCCACCTACTGGTCTCTTGTGACTGAGCCCTATAGCCAGGGGCGTAGCTAGGGGGGGGGCAGGCGGGGCATGTGCCCCGGGCGCAACTTAGAGGCGGGGCACCAACGCCACCTCCTCCTGCACTATAATTGTACCTGTGTCTATAGGACACAGGTACAATTAGAAGCAATGAATAGCCGGCTACGTTCCGTTCCCGGCTATTCAGCTCTTTTGTACCAGAGAAGCGCTATCGCGCTTCCGTCGGTGAAAGGCGCTGAGTGACAGGGAAAGTCATCCTGCCCAGCCAATCAGCGCCTTTCAAAGACGCTTCGTTCAACCCCCAGGAGACCTGTGCAGAATAGAGCAGGTCTCCATGGCTGCCGGACGGCGTGGGAGCGGGATTAAGGTGAGTTTAAATTGTTTATTTTATTGTAATAAAAAAAGTGTGTGGCTTTATCTACAAAGGGGGCTTTATCTACAGGGGGGCTTTATCTCCGGGGGGGGGGCTTTATCTCCGGGGGGGGGGCTTTATCTCCGGGGGGACTTTATCTACGGGGGGGCTTTATCTACAAGGGGGGCTTTATCTACGGGGGGCTTTATCTACGGGGGGCTTTATCTATGGGGGGCTTTATCTACAGGGGGGCTTTATCTATGGGGGGGGGCTTTATCTACGGGGGGAGGCTTTATCTACAGGGGGAGGCTTTATCTACAGGGGGGCTTTATCTACAGGGGGCTTTATCTACAGGGGGGGCTATATACTGGGATGGGCTATCTATGGAGCACCATATACAGGGGTGGACTATATCTACAGGGGGCTATATACAGGGGTGGGCTATCTATGGAGCACTATATACAGGGGTGGGCTATATCTACAGGGGGGCTATATACAGGGGTGGGCTATCTATGGAGCACTATATACAGGGGTGGGCTATATCTACAGGGGGGCTATATACAGGGGTGGGCTATCTGTGGAGCACTATATACAGGGGTGGGCTATCTGTGGAACATTATATACAGGAGTGGACTATATGTGGAGCACTATATACAGGGATGGACTATATGTGGAGCACTATATACAGGGGTGGACTATATGTGGAGCACTATATACAGGGGTGGACTATATGTGGAGCACTATATACAGGGGTGGACTATATGTGGAGCACTATATACAGGGGTGGGATATTTCTACAGGGTGGGCTATATCTACTGGGGTGGGCTATATCTACAGTGGGGCTATATACAGGGGTGAGCTATCTGTGGAGCACTATAGGGGGAGCTGTTTGTGGGACAATATATACAGGGGTGGGCTATATGGGGGCACTATCTACAGGGGGCTCTATCTACAGGGGGCATGGTGTGTGTGTTCGACACGGTGTTATGGTGCTATTATAATTAGAGGTGCAGTGTATGGCGCTATTATATTTAGGGGCGTAGTGTGTGGTATAATGAGAACTTTATCTTTATTTATAGGTGTAGAAATGTTGGAAAAGTGAGAAGCTGAAGACATGTGAGCGGCACTGCAGAAATGGTCTGTGACCGGGAGAATTCATCATAGAGGTCTGGATCGGATGGAGAAAAAGAACTAGAATCTGAGACGTCACTGGTGAGTCACTTAATGTAAATGTTTATTCTGCCTCTAATCAGTAATGTAGTCACTGTATGATCTGCAGCGAGATGATGGGTGGTATGATTATGATATGATTTATTTTTTGTGAAACAGCATCTCCCAGCATATCCTTACCATTGTTCGGGCCATGCTGGGAGCTGTAGTTTTACGCCGTACACACCTATACGGCAGGGGTTGCACTAAAATTGAGCTGTATTTGTGCTGGCGCTGTATATATGTATTGAGCCTTGTTCTGGGGCTGTATTTATGTACTGAGCTTGGTTCCGGTGTTGTGTATAGAACTATATTGCTTGTAAAATGTACAAATGTTTTTATGCTCGAGTTACATAAAAATAAATGTGGAAAAGAAATGACATGTCATTGATTGGTAGGGAAAACAAACACGGCGAGGGGGAAGGAGATGTCGGGAAAGAGGTTGGGGGGGCGCCAAACTGAATCTTTGCCCCGGGTGCTGGAGAACCTAGCTACGCCTCTGCTATAGCGGAGTGGCGGTCCTTTTCACTGCACTGGTAACATGCCGACGGATGATTGAGTTAGAAATGGGGAGGTTAAGATTAATTAATATATACGGACCCCAGACTAAATGGGACCGTAAAAGTATCTTCATGAGGATTAAGCCTTTCCTTTTTTCAGGCCGACAAGTTATCTTTGGAGGGGACTTCAATACGGTCATGAGGCCCTGAGATAGAGGAGGTTCCGGAGATAAAAAAATTGACCTATGATAGTGTAGCGTTAAAAAGTATATTTAGTGATGCTGGGAATTGTTTAAAGGCCGGGTGGCAGGATTTTTCTGCTGGCTCTTGAGCCTCAGGTCCATGAGTAGGTACCGCCTATATCAGGAACTGAGGAGGAAACTCGAACATCTGGTCTCAACCGGGGATAGTGGGGAGGAGATCTCCGGGGTGAAAGCTTTGCTCAGGAGGTGTCAGTATGATAGGCATGCATCTTTAGTTCTTGAGAGGGTTTTGGGAAGTTCCGCTCGCCCGACCCCTAAAAGGAACTGTAAGATGTCAGTGAGTCATAAGGTGGGACAGGACTGATTGATAGTACAGGATCTCTGAAGAGATCCAAATCAGGGATCTTGGAGTTTGTCAGATCCTTCTACTCGCACCTCTTAGGGAAGCAGAATCCAAACCGAGGCGAGATGTCGGCTTTCCTGTCTGAAACCATCCCTGAGCCAGGGGTAGACCCCTCTCTGTTTTGATGGATTCGATCAACGAAGAGGAAGTGGGACTGGCGATTGATGGGCTAGCCCTCAAAAAATCTCCAGGGCCGGATGGCTTAACATCCGAGTTCTATAAAACCTTCAAGGGAACTTGAAAAAAGAAGTTTCCAAAACTGACAATTTAAAACCCTTTTTTCCTTCTTAGCGTCTGTCCTGCTGTGCAGCGGACTAGGGGAGGGGTTAACTTCTCCCAGGTGGTATAAATTATCCCTCAGGACTCTGTAGAGCCTGCTCTGTTTTGGCTTGCAAGTGGTTTGTACATCAAGTGGAGTTACAAAACCGGAGTTAAAAAGAGGAGTTAAAGCCCCTGTAAGTACTCTTCTTTTCTTTTACTTTAACAATTGTTCACTGTTTTTTTGTAACTTGGATAATGGATAGCAAGATTGGAGGTTTTCTTCAGTGCACAGTTTGCCATATGTACGCACGACTGGAGCCGGAGTTCCAGAGTGAATACCTCTGTGGCATATGTGAGCATGTCGTTCGCCTGGAAGCTCGCATTAGAGATCTGGAGGAGCAAAATGCAACACTGAGGGCGATAGACAATCTTGAGCGGTGCATGCTGCTCACTGAACAAGCAGTTAGTGGGGTAGAACTGGAGGGTGAAGACATTGGTCAGCAGGATCAGGCAAGTAGCTGGGTTAATGTAGTTAGGGGCAGTAGAAAGGGGTAAAAGAAAAGGAAGGCCAATCCTGTTTCTGATATTCCAAGCAAAATTGCCAAGTTGGGTGATGATGATGCCAGGGTGTCAGTCTCAGAAATGGCACCCTTAGTGGATACTGATCTCCCTAACAGCCGGGAGAACAGCCCAGCTAGTAGTCGGTGGGATGGAATTGCAGGTAAGGCAAGACAATTGATAGTTGTAGGGGATCCTATAATCAGGAAGACTGATAGAATAATTTGTCGCCAAGACCGCCCCAACCAAATGGTTTGCTGTTTCCCAGGTGCCAGGGTTCGGCATGTGGTGGAATGGGTTGATTAATTACTGGGAGGGGCTGGTGATGATCCAGCTGTCGTTGTCCATGTGGGTACCAACGGCAGAATAAATGGTAGGTGGAGGAGCCTTAAGAATAATTTTAAAGAACTAGGCTACAAGCTGAAGGGAAGGACCTCCAAGGTTGTATCTCAGGAATACTGCCTGTACCATGCGCATCACAGGAAAGACAGCGGGAGCTCAGGGAGTTAAATGCATGGCTTAAGTCTTGGTGTAGAGGAGAAGGCTTTGGGTTCTTAGAGTACTGTGATGACTTTTCATTGAGGTACAAACTGTATTCTGCAGATGATTTGCACTTAAATGGAAGTGGGTCCGCTGTGCTGGGGGAGAGAATTCTAGCTGGGGTGGTGGAGTATTTAAAGTAGGGCTGAGGAGGGAGGTCAATGTAGAAAAAAAAGGTGTAGTCAGGTTAGAGAGGGGTCAGACTATATTGTTGGGGGGAGAAACAGACTGTGGGGAGAGGACTAGACAACAGGATAGGGAGATCCTTTTGTTACAAAACAGCAATGAAAATGAAAATAAAAATTCCCAAATAAAGTCAAATAATCACATTTCTGATACTGAAAGTGAAAAACTGAAAGCCAAGTTAAAGTGTATGTTCACAAATGCCAGAAGCCTAGCAAGCAAATGGGGCAGCTGGAGGCATTGATACTGGAAGAAAATATAGATATAGATATAGTTGGTGTTTTTGAAACATGGCCAGACTCTGTAAATCTACAGGGTTTTACACTTTTTTGGAAAGACAGTACAAATAGGAAAGCCGGTGGTGTATGTCTGTATGTGAGAAGTGATATGAAGGCGGTGGTGTATATCTGTATGTGAGAAGTCATATGGAGGGCGGTGGTGTATGTCTGTATGTTAGAAGTGATATGAAGGCAGTGGTGTATATCAGTATGTGATAAGTGATATGGAGGCGGTGGTGTATGTTTGTATGTATGTGAGAAGAGATATGAAGGCGGTGGTGTATATCTGTATGGGAGAAGTGATATGAAGGCGAGTATGTAAGAGACATTAGAGGGTGAAGATTGTGAGGAGGTTGAAACCTTGTGGGTGGAACTAGAAAGGGAGGTAAACACTGAAAAAAAAATTACTTTTGGTGTAATTTATAGAGCCCCCAATATAACTGAGGAGATGGATGATCAGCTATATAAACAGATGGAGCGGGCTGCACAGGCTGGTACAGTGGTGATAATGGGAGATTTTAATTACCGGGATATTAATTGGTGTCATGGTTCGGCTTCAATTGCAAAGGGGAGACATTTCCTCAACCTGTTGCAGAAAAATTTTATGGGCCAGTTTGTGGAAGACCCGACTAGAGGTGAAGCTATGTTGGATCTGGTCATTTCTATTAATGCAGAGCTTGCTGGGAACATCAATGTTCGTGAAAACCTCGGTAACAGTGATCACAATATAGTTACATTTTACCTATACTGTAAAAAACAAACGCAGGCTGGGAGGGCAAAAACATTTAATTTTAAGAAAGCCAATTTCCCCAGGATGAGGGCTGCAATTCAGGACATAGACTGGGAAGAACTAATGTCAAATAATGCTAGAAATGATAAATGGGAGATTTTCAAATCTACTTTGGGTAATTATAATGCAAAATTTATTCCTATAGGTAACAAGTATAAACGACTAAAACTAAACCCCACATGGCTTACACCTTCTGTAAAAAGGGCAATACATGACAAAAAAGGGCATTTGAAAAATACAAATCTGAGGGTACAGCTGTAGCCTTTGTAAATAATAAAGAGAGTAATAAAATTTGTAAAAAGGTAACGAAATCAGCAAAAATACAAAATGAAAGGCAGGTGGCCAAGGATAGCAAAACAAATCCCAAAAAAGTCTTCAAGTATATAAATGCAAAAAATCCCAGGTCTGAATAGGTAGAACACCTAGATAGTGGTAATGGGGAGTTGGTCACAGGGGATCAGGAAAAGGCAGAGTTACTAAATGGGTTCTTCCGCTCTGTATATACAACAGAAGAAAGAGCAGCTGATGTAGCCGGTGCCAGTGCTGTTAATATATCAGTTGATATAATGAATTGGATAAATGTAGATATGGTCCAAGCTAAATTAAATAAAATAAATGTGCACAAGACCCCGGGACCAGATGGGTTACACCCTAGAGTTCTTAAAGAGCTTATTTCAGTCCCCCTCTTCATAATATTCAGAGATACTCTAGTGACTGGTATAGCGCCAAGGGACTGGCGCAGGGTAAATCTAGTGTCTATTTTAAAAAAGGGCTTTAGGTCTTCCCCGGGTAATTATAGACCAGTAAACTTAACATTCATCGTGGGGAAAATGCTTGAGAGACTATCGAGGGACTATATACAGAATTATGTGACAAAAAATAGTATTATACGTGACAGACAGCACGGTTTTACTAAGGACAGAAGTTGTCAAACTAACCTGATCTGTTTTTATGAAGAGGTGAGTAGAAGCCTAGACAGAGGGGCCGCTGTGGATATAGTGTTTTTGGACTCTGCAAAGGCATTTGACATTGTCCCTCATAGACGCCTAATGGGTAAATTAAGGACTATAGGTTTAGATAGTATAGTTTTATAATTGGATTAAAAATTGGCACAAGGACCGTATCCAGAGAGTTGTGGTCAATGATTCCTACTCTGAATAGTCCCCGGTTATAAGTGGTGACCCCAGGGTTCCGTGCTGGGACCACTATTATTCAACTTATTTATTAATGATATAGAGGATGGGATTAATAGCACTATTTCTGTTTTTGCAGATGACACCAAATTATGTAATATAGTTCAGTCTATGCAAGATGTTCGTGAATTGCAAGCGGATTTAAACAAACTGAGTGTTTGGGCGTCCAGTTGGCAAATTAAGTTTAATGTAGATAAATGTAAAGTTATGCATCTGGGTACCAACAACCTGCATGCATCATATGTCCTAGGGGGAGGGACACTGGGGGATTCACTTGTTGAGAAGGATCTGGGTGTACATGTAAATGATAAACTAAATTACAGCATGCAATGTCAATCAGAAGCTTCAAAGGCCAGCAGGATATTGTCGTGTATTAAAAGAGGCATGGACTCACGGGACAGGGATGTAATAGTACCACTTTACAAAGCATTAGTGAGGCCTCATCTAGAATATGCAGTTCAGTTCTGGGCTCCAGTTCATAGAAAGGATGCCTTGGAGTTGGAAAAAATACAAAGAAGAGCAACGAAGCTAATAAAGGGCATGGAGAATCTAAGTTATAAGGGAAGATTAAAAGAATTAAACCTATTTAGCCTTGAAAAGAGACGACTAAGGGGGGACATGATTAATATATATATAAATATATTAATGGCACATACAAAAAATATGGTGAAATCCTGTTCCATGTAAAACCCCCTCAAAAAACAAGGGGGCACTCCCTCCGTCTGGAGAAAAAAAGGTTCAACCTGCAGAGGCGACAAGCCTTCTTTACTGTGAGAACTGTGAATCTATGGAATAGTCACCGCAGGAGCCGTCACAGCAGGGACAGTAGATGGCTTTAAAAAAGGTTTAGCAATGTCCTAGAAAAAATAAATATTAGCACCTATGTGTAGAAATTTTTACCTTCCCTTTTCCCATCCCTTGGTTGAATTTGATGGGCAAGTGTCTTTTTTCAACCGTACTAACTATGAACCCTAGTTCCCCTCTTGACTGAGGTGTTTAATGAGTGCCTTTCCTCGGGTACTTTGAAAATGTCAATGAGGAGGTTGGCCTTGATCATTTTATCAAAGGCTAAAGACTCGACCTGTATTGAGAATTGGCGTCCCATAGCGCTTCTCAATACAGATTGAAAGGTTCTTGCGAAAGTACTGTTTAATCGGCTGGTGAAGTTTGCATCCCGGCTCCTTTCGCCGGTCCAGCATTGCTCTGTTCCAGACCGCAGCACATTTAGTGCTGTCCTCAGTGTCAGAGAGGGAGTGGAGCGGGGAAATTCTGGTTGCTGGGAGGGGTACATTCTGTCCTTGGACCAAGCTAAAGCTTTTGACCGGGTAAATCATGAGTACCTCTGGTCGGTCCTTCTGAGGTACGGCCTACCGGAAGGGTTTGTAAATTGGCTCCAGACCCTATATGCTGGGGCAGAGGCTTTTGCGCTAGTGAACGGTTGGGTTGGAACCCCGTTTTGAGGTTGGGTCTGGTGTCCGCCAGAGTTGTCCCTTGAGCCCTTTGCTATGTGATCGCATTTGATCCTTTTCTCAGAAGGATTGATTGTGGACCATTGGTGGGATTCAGGGCTAGCCTGGTAGGGCCAGAGGTCACTCAGATGGTGGTTGCATACGTGGACGACGTCTCCATCTTTGTCTTTTCGAAAGGGAGGCAGAGTGGGTGATGTCGGAAGTGGAACGTTACTCGTTGGCATCTGGGTCCAAGATCAACCGGGATCAAGTGCAAAAGTCTCTGGCTGGAAGGAGGTCCTGGTTTTGGCCTCCTGGACACCCTTCCAGAACCTCAAGGGTCTGCTAAAATTTTAGGAGTGGAATTTGGCCCAGGTGATTACCCCAAGAAAAACTGTGAGGGTAGGCTGACTCTAGTTGCCCAGAAGGTCGACCAATGGAAGGGTTGGTCCTTAACCCTGAAGGAAAGGGTTCACTTGGCCAAGGCCTACCTGGTGCCCATGTTGATTTACCTGGGCAGTGTCCACGTTTTGCCAGAACCCCTCTGGACTCGGGTCTATAGCCTGCTCTTCCAGCTGTTATGGGGGAACAGGCTTAACCTAATCAAGAGGGAGGTTACTTATCTGCCAAGGACACTAGGCGGGTTAGGTATGGTTAACTCGGTGGTTTTCCAAGTGAACACCTTTATTAAGATCAACCTGGCAAACCTCTGGCAAGAGAGTGCTCCTTGGTGGATATCCTCCTGCAGGGGTTGGTTTTGTCCCTTCTTCCAGGAATGGGAGACAGGAGGGCAAGTGAAAGACCTGCGCACACCCCATGGACATCTCCCGGCTTATGCCACCTTGCTTCTGAAGGTTGTTCGTCGGTGGGGTCTGGGAGTGTGGGAGATCAGGACCATGTCGAGAAAATTTCTTGACAGGAGGGTCCTGATGACCCACTTCCAGAAGTCCGTGGCACTCAAAGACTGCCCAAGTAGTGACCTCGGGGTGGGATTAAGACTTTTGAATTCAAAGAGGATTTCCCAGAAGTTTTGGGATCTGGCTTGGCGTTGCTTCCATGGGAGACTGTATGTGAGGGGCAATCTAAAGTACAGGAACTCTGATGATAGGTGTTGCCCCCGGGAGGAGTGCAGCGGAATGCTGGAAAGCATGAAGCATTTTCTGCTTCATTGCACCTTTAATACAGAGGTATGCAAAAAGGTAGGGGCCTCCATAGGTTGGCCTGGCCTAACCAGCCTCTCTTATGCTGGTTGGGCCTATGGGGAGTTCAGAAACCTTGGTGGAAGGGACAGGTGCACTATGTTTTTAGTTAGCATAGTAGTTAGGCAGTTTATATGGAATGCACGGTGCTTAGTGTCAACGCAGAAAAAAATTCTTCTCAAGGAAGAGGTCGTTAGCAACATCCTGGGTGACCTGGTAAAGGTTAAATCTTTGGAGGTCAGCAGATTGGGTGCATCTAGAGCCTCTCGCCTGTGGAGGGGCTTCTCCTTTAGGGTGCCCTAATGTGTCGGTTTCCATGAGAGGGAGGGGGGGTCGTCGCCGGTGCTCCGCTGGTGGTAGGGGGTCTGCGTCCCTCCGGGGCATCTTAAAGTAAGCAATAGGGTCAGGATAGGGACAGGGAGGGTCAGCATATGGTCAGTTTTTTTTATTGCAAGGCAATATGGAGGGCTAGCAGTAGGGCAAGGCGATAGGGATGGTGTGTTGGTGGACGTGGACTTCGGCCTTTGGGGGGGGGGGTGCTGGGGGGGCTCTCCCCTTCTCTCTCTCTGGTTGAGGGTTGGCATAAACAGTAGAATTTTTGTTTTATTTTGAGTTAATAGACAGGAAGAAAGGCTTACAAGTGGCCGAACTTGGCGCTTTCGGGTATGGATTTGATAGGATTGCTGTTGTATATAGTTGTGGTGATTGTACATTTGTATATAATAAAAAAAATGTTAGATTAGGGTTAGATGGGGGAAAAAATAGGTTGGGAGGGGGGTTGGGGGATGGGGGTGTGTGCCTGGCCTAACCCTAGACTATGCGGACATAAGGAAGACATGGGGCGAGGGGTTGGGCTGGGGTGGAGGGTGCGGTGGAGGGGCCAGCATCTGGACTATGCAGACATGGGAGGGCATGAGGCGAGATGCTGGCCAGGGTGGTGAGGGGTAGATAAGGATGGTTAGGGAGAGTTAGGTAGTAGTTGTGGGGGTAAAATAAATAAATATATATATGTGGTTTCAGTTATTATATTATTATTATTAGTTTATTATTATTATTAGTTTTTTATTATTATTATTTATTTTCTTTCTTGTGTATCAGTGATTGGCCCCTGGTTGATAAGGTCGGTATATGTTTTATTTCTTGTTATAATATGGTATGTTGGTGAGGGAATATCTGACGTGTGGGTTGTGTGTGGCCAGGTCTGGCTTGTTTCTGTATATAGTAATGTATATAGTAATGTGCATAGTAATGTATATAGTAATGTGTATAGTAATGTATATAGTAATGTGTATAGTAATGTATACAGTAATGTATATAGTAATGTGTATAGTAATGTATATAGTAATGTGTATAGTAATGTATATAGTAATGTATATAGTAATGTGTATAGTAATGTGTATAGTAATGTATATAGTAATGTGTATAGTAATGTGTACAGTAATGTGTATAGTAATGTGTATAGTAATGTATATAGTAATGTATATAGTAATGTATATAGTAATGTGTATAGTAATGTGTATAGTAATGTATATAGTAATGTGTATAGTAATGTGTATAGTAATGTGTATAGTAATGTATATAGTAATGTGTATAGTAATGTATATAGTAATGTGTATAGTAATGTATATAGTAATGTGTATAGTAATGTATATAGTAATGTGTATAGTAATGTAAATAGTAATGTATATAGTAATGTGTATAGTAATGTGTATAGTAATGTATATAGTAATGTATATAGTAATGTGTAAGGTGTAAGAAGTTGTTTTGGATTATTATTGAGTATGATATGTTTTGTACTTTTATATAAAAAAAAAGAGATACAGGCTACAACTCCGGATCAGTACAAGATAAGTCATGTAATGTATTACTCCCCCTCACCGTTCCTTGACTGCTTTGTGCCCCCCATATTTTAATACGAGAGAGAGAGGGACGTATGGGCATCATTAGATGGATTTGCCATTCACGACTCCAGGAAAGCTGTGGGAGTTATGATGGTGTGGTGATGGTGGCCATATTAATTGTCATCCTGCTTTTCCAGAAACAAATATAACATCTGACAGGGGCTTTCAACAAAGTCTTCTCATTACAGAACTGCCGGTCTATAGAATTACACCAGCATTGTCCCTGGCAGGCTTTTCATGCACGTAATCACCTTGTGAATAGGGTTTGGCCATTCAGAACCTGATTAGAGTGGGAGACAGGCCGCTGTAACTTATGATTAGTTTGGTTATAATTGCATGCTGATTGCCAAAATCCATTAGCCACCATCCGAACAATGCATCTGGCAGTATAGTGACAACAGCGCCCCTTCATGGATAAATAAGAAAGAAGCAACAAATAAGTTAGAACTGGTATTCCTGACTCATCCAGGAAAAATCTATTATGTTTTATTCAAGTCGGCTATACAATTTATGGACACCATTAAATAACAAAAATGTAACCCCTCAACCCGCACTTACTTTCTTCTTCTGATGCCTAGGGCGCTCCCAAGAATTTAAACTGTGGGGGAACTGGAGCTGAGTACATATGCACTGAAATTCTTATAATGTAAGAGAATGTTGTCACACTTCATTTACCGCATTCAGGGGCGTAGCTAAAGGCTCATGGGCCCTGGTGCAAGAATTCAGCTTGGCCCCCTACCCCTCCCCAACACCACCAGAACCCTGCGCGTGCATATGACCAGCCACCTTGCCCAACAGCAACCATGGATGCCCCCACACAGTATAATGCCCCATAGCTGTCCCCACAGTACAATGCTCCCCATAGCTGCCCCCACACAGTATAATGCCCCATAGCTGTCCCCACAGTACAATGCTCCCCATAGCTGCCCCCACACAGTATAATGCCCCCATAGCTGCCCCCCACAGTATAATTCTCCCCATAGCTGCCCCTACCAAGTATATTGCTCCCCGTAGCTGCCCCTCTGCTGTATAATGCCCTTATAGATGCCCCCACACAGGATAATGCTCCCCATAGCTGCCCCCACACAGTATAATGCTCCCCATAGCTGCCCCCATACAGTGTAATGCTCCTCATAGCTGCCCCACAGTATAATTCTCTCAATAGCTGCCCCTCCACAGTATAATGCTCTCCTAGCCTCCCCCACAGTATAATCCTCACCATAGCTACCCCTCAACAGTATAATGCTCCCATAGCTTCCCCTTTACAGTATAATGCTCCCCATGGCTGCCCCTCCACAGTATAATGCTCCCATAACTGCCCTCCACAAAGTATAATGCCCCCATAGCTGCCCCACCACAGTATAATGCTCCCCATAGCTGACCTCCACACAGTATAATACTCCCCATAGCTGCCCCTCCACAGTATAATGCTCTCCATAGCTGCCCCTCCACAGTATACTGCTCCAATAACTGCCCTCCACAAAGTATAATGCTCTCATAGCTGCCCCTCCACAATATAATGCTCTCATAGCTGCCCCTCCACAGTATAATGCTCCCATAGCTGCCCCTCCACAGTATAATGCTCCCCATGGCTGCCCCGCCACAGTATAATGCTCCCATAACTGCCCGCCACACCGTATAATGCCCTCATAGCTGCCCCTCGATAGTATAATGCTCCATAGCTGCCCTCCATTCAGTATAATGCCCCCATAACTGCCCCTCCACAATATAATGCTCCGCATAGCTGCCCCACCACAGTATAATGCTCTCTATAGCTGACCCCACACAGTATAATGCTCCCCATTGCTGCCCCTCCACAGTATAATACTCCCATAGCTGCCGCCACAGTATAATGCTCCCCATAGCTGCCCCTCCACAGTATAATGCTCCCATAGCTGCCCCCCACTGTATAATGCTCCCTATAGCTGCCCCTCCACAGTATAATGCTCCCATAACTGCCCTCCACACAGTATAATGCTCCCATATCTGCCCCTCAACAGTATAATGCTCCCATAACTGCCCCCACAGTATAATACTCCCTATTGTTGCCCCGTCGCAGTATAATGCTCCCATAGCTGCCCCTCCACAGTATAATGCTCCCATAGCTGCCCCTCCACAGTATAATGCTCTCCATAGCTGCCCCTGCACAGTATAATGCTCCTATAACTGCCCTCCACACAGTATAATGCCCCCATAGCTGCCTCTCCACAGTATAATGCCCCCATAGCTGCCCCTCCACAGTATAATGCCCCCATAGCTGCCCATCCACAGAATAATGCTCTCCATAGCTGCCCCACACAGTATATGGCTCCCCTTAGCTGCCTCTCATCAGTATAATGCTCCATAGCTGCCCTCCACACAGTATAATGCCCCCATAGCTGCCCCTCCACAGTATAATGCCCCCATAGCTGCCCCTCCACAGAATAATGCTCTCCATAGCTGCCCCACACAGTATATGGCTCCCAATAGCTGCCCCTCCACAGTATAATGCTCCATAGCTGCCCTCTACACAGTTCAATGCCACCATACCTGCCCCTCTACACTATAATGCTCCATAGCTGCCCTCCACACAGTATAATGCCCCCATAGCTGCCCCTCCACAGTATAATGCTCCCCATAGCTGCCCCCCACACAGTATATGGCTCCCCATAGCTGCCCCTCCACAGTATAATGCTCCACATAGCTGCCCCCCACAGTATAATGCTCTCCATAGCTGCCCCCACACAGTATATGGCTCCCCATAGCTGCCCATCCACAGTATAATGCTCCCATAGCTGCCCGCCCACAGTATAATGCTCTCCATAGCTGCCCCCACACAGTATATGGCTCCCCATAGCTGCCCCCACAGAGTATATGGCTCCCATAGCTGCCCCCCACAGTATAATGCTCTCCATAGCTGACCCCACACAGTATAAGGCTCCCATAGCTGCCCCTCCACAGTATACTGCCCCCATAACTGCCCTCCACACAGTATAATTCCCCTACAGCTGCCCCTCCACAGTATAATGCTCCCATAGCTGCCCCTCCACAGTATAATGCTCCCATAGCTGCCCCTCCACAGTATAATGCTCTCCATAGCTGCCCCTCCACAGTATAATGCTCCTATAACTGCCCTCCACACACTATAATGCCCCCATGGCTGCCTCTCCACAGTATAATGCTCCCCATAGCTGCCCCCACAGAATAATGCTCCCCATACAGATTAATGCTCTCAATAGCTGCCCCACACAGTATATGGCTCCCCATAGCTGCCCCTCCACAGTATAATGCTCCATAGCTGCCCTCCACACAGTATAATGCCCCCATAGCTGCCCCTCCACAGTATAATGCTCTCTTTAGCTGCCCCACACAGTATATGGCTCCCCATAGCTGTCCCTCCACAGTATAATGCTCCATAGCTGCCCTCCACACAGTATAATGCCCCCATAGCTGCCCCTCCACAGTATAATGCTCTCTTTAGCTGCCCCACACAGTATATGGCTCCCCATAGCTGCCCCTCCACAGTATAATGCTCCCCATAGCTGCCCCACACAGTATATAAATGAAGCAATGGAAGAAGAAAAAGGATCTTTCCGAGGCGCCGCTGCGTGGTTTCGATCAGAGAAATAGCAAACAGAGTATTCTGAAATAAAATCTGTTTTATTCGAACAATGAGTGGCTACGCGTTTCGACACTGCACTAGCGTCTTCCTCAGGCCATGTACACATTACAATTCAACTCTTTATATATCATAATGTATTTGGATTCTCAAAAAAAACGCCAAGACTGGAAGGGTCAAAGTGCGATCGTGACGTCACAACCGGTTTTTTTCAGCGGGCCTTACAATTTAAAAAGACATTTGAACAAAAGGGAAAAAAAGACATTGCTAGAGGTAGATGCAATTGTAAGATTTTTGAGAAACAGTAAAACTTAGTAGTAATAATACATAAAAAGAATACATATAAAATAATGCATAAATTAGCGGATCGATAAAAAATGTATGTAAAAGACAAATATTGTATACATGCAATATAGCTCGATAGAACGTAATAAGAAACTTATTTGCATGTTAAAAACATGAAGGTATGACAAAATTAGTAATGATAAAGCATTGAAACTTTAAAAGCAAAGTTGCCGTTGGTTGCTAGGTTACATAGAGGACGCTTGAACGCGTCCCTGTGACCTAGACAACCAATTTCACGTTACGGAAGCCGAGAATGATCATATAGAAACAGCAAAATGAAGGAACGTGGCGTGCCATGAGGACCGCAGGTGGGTGAGTTGCAAGAGGATGAATATATATATATGTATATATATATATATACATTCATCAGCACATATGTATGCGATACTTTAATGAATGGATTTAGATAATGGAATGACAATATTTGCGCGTAAGAATTGGTGTTAGTATTTTAATGTGACCAATGGACACAAGTGGAATGATAATATTTGCGCATAAAAATTGTTATTGGTATTTAGATATAATCAGTGGCCACATATGCGTACAGTATATATGGGAAATATATAGATGTGTTTATGGACTGCTTCTTTCTCTCTTGTTTATAAGAAGATAAAATGTACACTAGTGTCTACCAAGACCTAAATGGATAGAAGAATGTATCAAGGTGTACCTCAATCCAGCGATGACTCTGACATATCGTTTAGGCTTTAGTGTTTGGAGCCGAAAGATCCAGTAGTTTTCTCTCTGTTTTAATTTGCTAAACCTGTTGGGAACATCAAATGGTATATCTTCGATGGGGGTCATGTTAATTTTGTCGAATTGACAGTTGTGTGCATGTGCACAATGACGGGAAACGCTATGTTTCAAAAAGCCGGTATTTACATTGAATCGGTGTTTATTCTAGTACGCAGGCATTGTGTGGTCCTGCCTATATACTGTAGGTGACAGGAACATTCCAATAAATAAATCACATAGGAACTGCCACAGTTAAGAAATGATTTGATGGGAAACGATTCGTTAGTGACTGTGGATTTGTAAGTGTATTTCCTATGTGTAACATTCTTGCAACACAGGCAACGTGAATAACCACACTTATATGAGCCATTAAGGTTAGGAAGAAAATTCATATAGGGTGTTTTGGATTTTCGTATTCTGCTGGGAGCTAGAATATTTTTTAGGGTTTGAGAGCGTCTGAACGTAATGCCCGGTTGGGCTGGTAGTATATCTTTTAAGTACGGGTCATTTTTTATGATGTGCCAGTGTTTGAATAGAATGGCTCTGACTGCTTTATTCCCATTAT
Organism: Rhinoderma darwinii; assembly: GCF_050947455.1. NCBI lineage: Eukaryota > Metazoa > Chordata > Amphibia > Anura > Rhinodermatidae > Rhinoderma > Rhinoderma darwinii. Next base: position 190,320 of record NW_027461819.1, read on the forward strand.
TGAATGTAGTGATGAAATTGGTGTTGTATTTGGTAGGTTCTAGTTTTCTATGTGTTTGATTTACACAAGAATTCTGGAATAATTCAGCGGCTTTTCGGAGTGCACCTTTAATAAGATTGATAGGAAAAAAAATTTCCCTGAATCTTTTTTCCAAAATATTGCACTCCTTATTAAAATTTTTGTCTGTGCTGCAATTTTTTCTAAATTGCCCGAAGGGTACGTTTTTTTAACCAGGGGCGATAGTGGGCACTCTTAAAATCAATATAACTGTTAACGTCCACTGACTTGAAGTGTGTTTTGGTAGTGAAATTATTAGTACTAATATCGTAACTGATTGTCAGATCTAGGAAGTCTATAGATGTAACGGAAAAGGTGTGTGTGAAGGATAAGTCATAATCTTTGTATTTAGAATTTCGATGAACCGAGAGGCTTCTTCTTCATCTTCAACAACCCAACCCTCTACCAGCAATCCATTCCAATCGCAACATACCTATGAATGCTTTTAAATCAATAGACCTAGAAGCTCACCTTTCTCGGTTATTTTCTACATCCGAAATAATGGAAGTCCCCCCTACCCCAGATCCCTTCACACCGTTATTAAATGATTCAATTGAAGACAGTCTGACGTCCCTATTACAGTTATCCATACATAACACCCCTTTTCTTTCTAACTGTACCTCACCCAATGTTTCTCCAAATAGCTCATATAGGAGCCAAACTAAATCTGAAGGTAATGAGCAGAGGTACACTACCGTCAATCCCAAAACAGATTTTGTTACATCCTCTTTGGATATCACTTATGCTGCAGCTTCTTTTTTAGGGCTCCCCTCCCAGTTGGCCATGCCCCCACTAACTCCCACAGTCATCAGCAAAGATGTACTGATACCTTTCATTATGAGCCCGAAAGCACAAACCATAACCAAGTTCTTTCCAAAAATCCAGAAGATTTCCACGAAAAGAAAATTAGATACAGATACAGAGGACACGTTCACATGATTGGCAAGAGTTCACAGCAGCACTGAATCTGCACGCTCCTCTCCTGAAATACTCTGTGCTGCTGTGAACTCTGCTCTTACCATTACGTAGCTCAGTCTGTTACCTCTCCTCCACTCCTGTCCTCAATAACACCTTCACATGATTGGCAAGTCACCACCCCGAACAAGATCCACATGCTCATCTCCTGAAATACTCTGTGCTGCTGTGAACTCTGCTCTTACCATTACGTGGTGACTTGCCAATCATGTGAAGGTGTTATTGAGGACAGGAGTGGAGGAGAGGTAACAGACTGAGAGCCACGTAATGGTAAGAGCAGAGTTCACAGCAGCACTGAATCTGCACGCTCCTCTCCTGAAATACTCTGTGCTGCCTTAAACTCTGTGGACAGGTCAGGATCCTGTTTCTTTTAAATGCAGCACTGTAGAGCAGCCTTATATAGTAGATCGAGCGGGTTCCCCAGCAGCATTTAAAAGAAACAGGATCCTGACCTGTCCACAGAGTTTAAGGCAGCGCAGCACAGAGTATTTTAGGAGAGGAGCGTGTGATTGGATGCAGAGGCCGGTGCAGCCTGTGATTGGCTGCAGAGGCCGCTGCAGCCTGTGATTGGCAGCAGAGGCGGTCACGTGGGATGAAGCGTCATCCCTGGAGGCCGACCTTCTGACGTCATCCTGACGTGCGTGACCGCCACTACAGCCTGTGATTGGCTGCAGCGGCGACATGGATGAAACGTCATCGCTGGAGGCCGGACAGGAGGAATGTTAGTATGAACGTATTTTTTTAAATTTTTTTATTACATTAAAATTTTATTTTCCGTGCGCCGAGCATGTACTGTCAAGGTTGCTGAAAGAGTTAGTGCAGCTCATTAACTTTTTCAGCACCCTGGACAGTACCATGCTCGGCGCACGGAAATTACAGGTTCGGTCCGAACTAGTTCGGTTCGAATCGAACTTTTTCGTGAAATTCGGCGAACTAGCCGAACCGAACTTTTCATAAGTTCGCTCATCTCTACTCAATAGGTTCATTAGGAAGCTCACTTTAGTTAGACATTTTGCTATTGAGAAACCTACCCCAGTATCATCATTCACATTTGATCATCATGAAACCAATTTAACTCCCACTGCTATTTCAGTAGATGTTCACTCCAAATCAGACTTTTACCCATCATATCATCTAGGCTTCCTTGTAGATACGTTCTCTACTCTGGTAAACAATGAGTTTAGAACAATAGACAATCCATGTATTTACCCAGATAACCTCACATCACATGAGAGAAGGGCTATTAAAACACTCCAAAAAAATGAGAGTTTTGTAATCCGCCCCGCAGATAAAGGGGGTGGCATTGTAATTCAGGACAAAAATAAATATCTAGAAGAGACATTGAGAATCCTAAGTGATAATACTTTTTACCTCAAATTGGCTGCTAACCCACTCCCTACTTATATATGTGATTACAAAACCCTAATAGAGGCAGCCTCTAAAGATGGACTGCTCACGAAAAAAGAAAAACGTTTTTTGCATGTCCCCTTTCCCAATATGCCCTTCATCTATCACCTTCCAAAAATCCACAAGTCACTCATTAACCCCCCTGGACGTCCCATTATTTCGGGGATCGGTTCACTTACCAGTAACCTTTCCCATTTTGTGGACCTACATCTCCAACCCTTCGTGCTTACCCTGTCATCATATTTAAAAGATTCCACTCAACTAATCAAAGACCTAATTAACTTGAAAATAGATTCATCTATGTCTACAATACATTTCCTGACAGCCGATGTAACTGCGCTCTACAGTAACATTCCACATGACAAAGGTTTAGAAGTAGCTAATTCTGTTTTATCGTCCAACCCTTTAATTCCTGACAGGCAGGTTTTGCTTTTAATCAATTGTATTGAATTTATTCTCCAACACAATACATTCAGTTTTGACAATAATTTTTATAATCAAATCAAAGGTTGTGCAATGGGCACGCGCTTCGCACCCTCATATGCTAATCTTTACATGGGAGCCTTTGAGGAAAAATACATTTATGGAGAACATCCTTTTAAAGATAATATCCTACTGTACAAACGTTACATTGATGACCTATTCCTCGTGTGGAAAGGAGATGAAGAAGAAGCCTCTCGGTTCATCGAAATTCAAATACAAATGATTATGACTTATCCTTCACACACACCTTTTCCGTTACATCTATAGACTTCCTAGATCTGACAATCAGTTACGATATTAGTACTAATAATTTCACTACCAAAACACACTTCAAGTCAGTGGACGTTAACAGTTATATTGATTTTAAGAGTGCCCACTATCGCCCCTGGTTAAAAAACGTACCCTTCGGGCAGTTTAGAAGGGTTAGAAAAAATTGCAGCACAGACAAAAATGTAATTAATTTTAATAAGGAGTGCAATATTTTGGAAAAAAGATTCAGGGAATTTTTTTTTCCTATCAATCTTATTAAAGGTGCACGCCGAAAAGCCGCTGAATTATCCCAGAATTCTTGTATAAATCAAACACATAGAAAACTAGAACCTACCAAATACATCACCAATTTCATCACTACATTCAATAATGGGAATAAAGCAGTCAGAGCCATTCTATTCAAACACTGGCACATCATAAAAAATGACCCGTACTTAAAAGATATACTACCAGCCCAACCGGGCATTACGTTCAGACGCTCTCAAACCCTAAAAAATATTCTAGCTCCCAGCAGAATACGAAAATCCAAAACACCCTATATGAATTTTCTTCCTAACCTTAATGGCTCATATAAGTGTGGTCATTCACGTTGCCTGTGTTGCAACAATATTACACATAGGAAATACACTTACAAATCCACAGTCACTAACGAATCGTTTCCCATCAAATAATTTCTTAATTGTGGCAGTTCCTATGTGATTTATTTATTAGAATGTTCCTGTCACCTACAGTATATAGGCAGGACCACACAATGCCTGCGTACTAGAATAAACACCGATTCAATGTAAATACCGGCTTTTTGAAACATAGCGTTTCCCGTCATTGTGCACATGCACACAACTGTCAATTCGACAAAATTAACATGACCCCCATCGAAGATATACCATTTGATGTTCCCAACAGGTTTAGCAAATTAAAACAGAGAGAAAACTACTGGATCTTTCGGCTCCAAACACTAAACCCAGGGGGCCTAAACGATATGTCAGAGTCATCGCTGGATTGACGTACACCTTGATACATTCTTCTATCCATTTAGGTCTTGGTAGACACTAGTGTACATTTTATCTTCTTATAAACAAGAGAGAAAGAAGCAGTCCATAAACACATATATATATATTTCCCATATATACTGTACGCATATGTGGCCACTGATTATATCTAAATACCAATAACAATTTTTATGCGCAAATATTATCATTCCACTTCTGTCCATTGGTCACATTAAAATACTAACACCAATTCCTACGCGCAAATATTGTCATTCAATTATCTAAATACATTCATTAAAATAAATATCGCATACATATGTGCTGATGAATGTATATATATATATATACATATATATATTCATCCTCTTGCAACTCACCCACCTGCGGTCCTCATGGCACGCCACGTTCCTTCGTTTTGCTGTTTCTATATGATCATTCTCGGCTTCCGTAACGTGAAATTGGTTGTCTAGGTCACAGGGACGCGTTCAAGCGTCCTCTATGTAACCTAGCAACCAACGGTAACTTTGCTTTTAAAGTTTCAATGCTTTATCATTACTAATTGTGTCATACCTTCATGTTTTTAACATGCAAATAAGTTTCTTATTACGTTCTATCGAGCTATATTGCATGTATACAATATTTGTCTTTTACATACATTTTTTATCGATCCGCTAATTTATTTTATATGTATTCTTTTTATGTATTATTACTACTAAGTTTTAATGTTTCTCAAAAATCTTACAATTGCATCTACCTCTAGCAATGTCTTTTTTTCCCTTTTGTTTAAATGTGTTTTTAAATTGTAAGGCCCGCTGAAAAAAAACGGTTGTGATGTCACAATCGCACTTTGACCCTTCCAGTCTTGGCGTTTTTTTTGAGAATCCAAATACATTATGATATATAAAGAGTTGAATTGTAATGTGTATATGGCCTGAGGAAGACGCTAGTGCAGTGTCGAAACGCGTAGCTACTCATTGTTCGAATAAAACAGATTTTATTTGAGAATACTCTGTTTGCTATTTCTCTGATCGAAACCACGCAGCGGCGCCTCGGAAAGATCCTTTTTCTTCTTCCATTGCTTCATTTATTTCGTCAAGCGGTTACCTTTGTGGTAACCGGTCTGGATCTTGGCAGCAGCACCTGTGGATTATCCCTGCGACCAACCTTTTGTCCTTAGGTGAGCACGATACATCTTTACTTTCAACTCGCCTCAACTCATTGACCCGCACTATGTGGCGCCGTGTTTTTCGCTTTTATTTCCAAACAGTATATGGCTCCACATAGCTGCCCTCACACAGTATAATGCTCCCATAGCTGCCCGACAACAGTATAATGCTCTCCATAGCTGCCCCCACACAGTATATGGCTTCCCATAGCTGCCCCTCCACAGTATAAGGCTCCCCATAGCTGCCCTCACACAGTATAATGCTCCCATAGCTGCCCGACAACAGTATAATGCTCTCCATAGCTGCCCCCACACAGTATATGGCTTCCCATAATTGCCCCTCCACAGTATAATGCTCCCATAGCTGTCCCTCCATAGTATAATGCTCCCATAGCTGCCCGCCCACAGTATAATGCTCTCCATAGCTGCCCCCACACAGTATATGGCTCCCCATAGCTGCCCCTCCACAGTATAATGCTCCCCATAGCTGCCCCCACAGAGTATATGGCTCCCATAGATGCCCCCCACAGTATAATGCTCTCCATAGCTGCCCCCACACAGTCTATGGCTCCCCATAGCTGACCCCACACAGTATAAGGCTCCCCATAGCTGCCCCTCCAGAGTATAATGCTCCCATAACTGCCCCATCCACAGTATAATGCCCCATAGCTGCCCCTCCACAGTATAATGTCCCCATAACTGCCATCCACACAGTATAATTCCCCTATAGCTGCCCCTCCACAGTATAATGCTCCCATAGCTGACCCCACACAGTATTCTACAGGTAGAGAGCAGTACAGCACATGTCATACAGGTAACAAAAAGACAAGAGCATGGAAGAAGCACTCACAAAAAAAAGTGACGTTTATGCACCCAACAAATGCAACGTTTCACTTCCTCAATGGAAGCATTTTCAAGCGAAAATGCTTCCATTGAGGAAGTGAAACGTTGCATTTGTTGGGTGAATAAACTTCACTTTTTTTTGTGAGTGCTGCTTCCATGATCTTGTCTTTTTAGTTATACATCATATGGGGAGAAGTCACTCCTATCATTTGAAGCTTAGCACCGACCATTTATTTGGTAATTTGCACTTGTGCTGCTCCTACCTGCCTTACTATTTTGTCGTACAGGTAAAGAGTAGAATAGCACATGTAGTACAGGTGAAGAGCAGTACAGTACATATAGTACAAGTAGAGGGCAGTATAGCACATGTAATACAGGTAGAGAGCAGTACAGTACATGTAGTACAGGTAGAGGGCAGTATAGCACATGTAAAACAGGTAGAGAGCAGTACAGCACATGTAGTACAGGTAGAGAGCAGTACAGTGCATGTAGTACAGGTAAGGAGCAGTACATTACATGTAGTACAGGTAGAGAGCAGTACAATACATGTAGTACAGGTAGAGAGCAGTACAGTACATATAGTACAGGTAGAGGGCAGTATAGCACATGTAATACAGGTAGAGAGCAGTACAGCACATGTAGTACAGGTAGAGGTTAGTATAGCACATGTAATACAGGTAGAGAGCAGTACAGCACATGTAGTACAGGTAGAGAGCAGTACAGTGCATGTAGTACAGGTAAGGAGCAGTACAGTGCATGTAGTACAGGTAGAAAGCAGTACAGTGCATGTAGTACAGGTAGAGAGCAGTACAGGACATGTAGTACAGTTGAAGAGCAGTACAGTATAAGCAGTACAGGTAGAGGGCAGTACAGTACATGCAGTACAGGTAAAGAGCAGTACGCGCGTCGGGTTGGGACGTCTAATCCCTGGTTTCATCATGTCCACTGGTATGTTGCTTTACCTTTTCTGTCCTGTGTAGCAGCTATAGCTCTATTGTGCTCACCTTTGCTGGTCATCCTCTGATTTCAAGCACACTCTGGCATAATTTGGTTCATACTACCTATGTAACTATGTGTGACTGTTACTGATGTTATATACTTACTTGACAATCACCACAGCTACCGGCACCTGATTTTACTTTTCTGATATTGTGCTGTTGTCATTTGATGTACCTTGCTTGAATCCGTGCTGCTTTTCATTAGATACAGTTTCTTATGTGATTACATGCACTTATTTCTATTACTATAATATATGTATACTGCCTACATGTGGACACAATATCCATACCTGGTATTCTTGATTGATCAGACGTCCTTTTTTACTGTGTGACTCATCCCCTATTTCCATTTTTATTTGTCTCATGTTTTTATTTCAATAAAGAATTGTTTGTATCTTTCTCTAAATTTGTGCTTTAGTCGATCATATTTGTTTTGGGTTGGTTCTCTGTTAATTTTTGATTGATGCACCAAGTATATCTTGGTTACTACGTAGGATCCAAAATATAGTGCATCTAATATGGCTAGCAATGTTGCTTTACAGCTTATTTGGTGATACTCCTTAGCACTACTTTCCAATTGCATCCTATCTGTTGGTATTTTATCGGTTTTGTCCATGTAGTACAGGTAGAGAGCAGTACAGTGCATGAAGTACAGGTAGAGAGCAGTACAGTACATAAAGTACAACTAGAGTCCAGTACAGTGCATGTAGTACAGGTAGAGAGCAGTACAGTTCATGTAATACAGGTAGAGAGCAGTACAGGACATGTAGTACAGGTAGAGATCAGTATAGTGTATGTAGTACATGTACAGAACAGTACATGTAGTACAGGTAGAAAGCAGTACGGAACATGTAGTACAGGTAGAGAGCAGTACAGTGCATGTAGCACAGGTAGAGAGCAGTACAGTACATGTAGAGAGCAGTACAGGACATGTAGAAAAGGTAGAGAGCAGTACAGTACATGTAGTACAGGTAGAGAGCAGTACAGAGCATGTAGTACATCCAAAAAAGAGAACGTGAAGCGGCACTCAAATAAAGTGATTTTATTCATCCAACATGGAACCACAACGTTTCACCTCCTCTATGAAGGCATTTTCAAGTGAAAATGCAGTACAGTACATGTAGTACAGGTAGAGATCAGTACAGTACATGTAGTACAGGTAGAGAGCAGTACAGGAAATGTAGTACAGGTAGAGAGCAGTACAGGACATGTAGTACAGGTAGAGATCAGTACAGTACATGTAATACAGGTAGAGAGCAGTACAGGACATGTAGTACAGGTAGAGAGCAGTTCAGTACATGAAGTACAGGTAGAGAGCAGTACAGTACATAAAGTACAGGTAGAGAGCAGTACAGTACATGTAATACAGGTAGAGAGCAGTACAGTACATATAATACAGGTAGAGAGCAGTACAGGACATGTAGTACAGGTAGAGATCAGTATAGTGTATGTAGTACATGTACAGAACAGTACAGTGCATGTAGTACAGGTAGAAAGCAGTACGGAACATGTAGTACAGGTAGAGAGCAGTACAGTACATATAGTACAGGTAGAGAGCAGTACAGTACATGTAGTACAGGTAGAGAGCAGTACAGGACATGTAGTACAGATAGAGTGCAGTATAGTGTATGTAGTACATGTACAGAACAGTACAGTGCATGTAGTACAGGTAGAGAGCAGTACAGTACATGTAGTACAGGTAGAAAGCAGTACAGGACATGTAGTACAGGTAGAGAGGAGTACAGTGCATGTAGTACAGGTAGAGAGCAGTACAGTACATGTAGTACAGTTAGAGAGCAGTACAGTATATGCAGTACAGGTATAGAGCAGTACTGTACATGTAGTACAGGTAGAGAGCAGTACAGTGCATGAAGTAGAGGTAGAGAGCAGTACATTGCATGAAGTACAGGTAGAGAGCAGTACATTACATAAAGTACAGGTAGAGATTAGTACAGTACATGTAATACAGGTAGAGAGCAGTACAGGACATGTAGTACAGGTAGAGATCAGTATAGTGTATGTAGTACATGTACAGAACAGT